>NC_054704.1:24310329-24442829 GCF_016097555.1 Gigantopelta aegis
GCTATAGATTGACATTTCAGTTATGAAAATGGACACTGAGTTTTGTTAATATACATTTCATGATTTGGACCAGTTACAGTAGAGTGAAACAAGAATCTCTGACGTTACAACTGGGAAGAAGAAGAAATGTTTTATTTAACGACGCACTCAACACATTTTATTTTCGGTTATATGGCGTTTGATATATGGTTAAGGACCACACAGATATTGAAAGAGGAAACTCTTTTCGATTAGCAGCAAGGGATATTTTATATACACCATCCCACAGACAGGGTAGTACATACCACGGCCTTTGATATACCAGTCGGGGTGCACTGGCTGGAGCGAGAAATAACCCAATGGGCCCACCGACGGGGATCGATCCCAGACCGACCGCGCATCGAGCGAGCGCTGTATCACGGGGCTATGTCCCGCCCCTTACAACTGGAAAATGCCTTTAAAAAGTTGACTAGAATTTGTCTACATAATCCTTACTTCTATGTGCGTTTTTAAAAATAGGAAAACTGCATATCGTGGTATTAGAAGCTCCAGGATAACCAGAAACACTTCAGATGTTCGGAAATGGATAACCTAAACCCCATTAGTATACCGTCCCAACCAGTGCTCCGTGACTAATATATAACAATATCGTGGTATGTGCTATCCTGTCTTTGGTTAAATACAATGGTCACCAATAGCTTGGTTTAAAACATGCAAACATCGTAGGATTATGCTATGTAGCGACAGTCTCTCTCAGTCCAAAAAGTCATGGCAGACATCACATTTATGTAGGTTAAAAATGCCATGATGTTATCAAATATTGTCCTGTACCAAAAAGAGACCCCACAAAAAACACATTTTGCATCTTACTCCTTCTACGAATAACCTATTGGGGAGGGGAAGGGAGGGGAGGGGGGAGGGTCTTCCACAAATGATTACAAGGGCAGCAAGATAGCATCTGGATTTTCAAAATGTGTTTATTCCTTCTGTGTTTGTTTGAATGAATGAATGAATGAATGAATGTTTAAAGATACCCCAGCAGAAAAAATACACAAACGTCTCTTTGTGTGTCAAACAAAGGTAAGCATACGAATATTATTATTTACTTTAAAAACAAAATTTATATAATTATGTAAAAAGAACATGTAAAGAGCTGTTTTAAAATCTTGCAATATAAAATTGTTTATTGTATTCTGTTGGTGGGGTATATACTATATGTGATAATCTTTTTACACATACCTCATACCATTTGGCTACGGTACTGCTACCGTTCGTTAAATCGTTAACAGGTTGTCACTGTCGGTGTATGTTCTGTTACCACACCACCACGGTCTTGTCATCTTTTCATTAGGAGAAAACCCAGCGAGCATGGCAAACCAAAGTACTGGTAATTACCGACTCTGGTATCAATCAACCCGTACCATCAACAACAAGTGTCTGAAACATATCAGGAAAATGGCCCTCACGAAATCACCATGTCAGCATTCTGTCGGCAGGGCGTACCTGGCCTAAACTATGTGATGGGTGGGGTTGGGGCTGCAGTCGCGTGTGCAAGGGGCGTTTTGACCCTCCCCCCCCCCCCCCGCTCAAGCATTGTTTTAAATATTTACTCCCTATAAACTTCGCTTGCCACAGTCTAGACACACCCCCCCCCCCCCCCCCCCTCCACAACAAAAAAAAATGCCTGCAAACCGCTTGGGCAGTAAAACAAGAATCAAGACATATAAATATCATTATAGTATTTTGCATCTAGACAAAACTATCACTTTGAAAAGTTTGTTTTTCACCCCCCTTCATTGGTTTTCAAGACCCCCAACGCCTCCGTTAGGTACGGTCCTACACAGTAGCATAGTTAGCGTCACGTCGCTTTCCACAGTTCTCCAGCCGCGCAGGTAATTGCATTCTACGACTGCAAGCGCTGCCAGTTTATATGCCATTCTCCGGCACCTCGTTTCGACAGAAACCACTCGGACAGCGATGCAGAAAGATCCATGTTTACCATTATGCTAAGTTAACATTCTATTCATACATAACGCCATCAAAAACAAAATGCGAGCAAAATGTTTTGGCAGTGACGGCGAATACTTTACTGGACGATTCGTCTTTGTCAGAAACGTTTGCATATTGTGTACAATGAAGCAGTCCTTTCTGATGATTGTTGAATAAGTTAGAAGAAAAGGAAAACGAAAAATAACAAACAACAATAACGAAGCAGAACAAAGGCAAAAAAGAAGAAGAAAGAAACAGAAGAGAAAAAAAAAAAATTCGAAGTGGTTTCACATTTAAATACTACCTTGTACGTTTCCTCTTACAACAATGTAGCACCATCATGTAAATAGCATACCCAAAAATAATCTCTAAAACAATACAGATTCTTTGATACATTTATAGAACGGCATGACATGATTCCAATATGATTTACAGTATATAATAAATTATGTACCCAATCTGACAGAATTAATATGTCTGATGGCCTAACGTTGGTTTTCGTCAGATCAGGACTTCGCAGTCTGAAATGATCGCCACAACAGCTGATAGACATCTTAAAAGCCAACTTTATTCCATTAGACGGTCTTTTTTTCGAAAGAGTCTGCAAGTGCGGATAATGGATTTTTCTAGTGAGAGGATGCAACGTTTTAAAACAGTTTAGATCTCAACGGTAGTATTACGGGATGGGATGCAACGTTTTAAAACAGTTTAGATCTCAACGGTAGTATTAAGTGATGGGATGCAACGTTTACAAAGGGCACCTGCAGTATTCAAAAGTAGGCCCTACTCTATTATGTTATGTAGGGATAACCCCAGAATAAGATAAAACAAAAAACCTTCTGTTGCAATTTGTCCTAGGTTCGCCTATTTTTCAGGTTATCTTTACTGGACTATATTATAAAGTATAAAGTATTCTCGTATTGTTTTATTTGTGCTGCCAGCCTTTTACCTGTACTATATCGGGTTGTTTTCTCGGTTTGTCTTTTATATACTTTTAGCGAATAGTTTCTTATAATTCAGTTTAGAATGGCTCATTACACTTTTATAATTTATATTGCTTGTATGTATATGCCAATTTGTATTCTGTTGTAATGAGGTGAGACTTTAATAAACTATCTGTCTATTTGTCTGTCTGTCTGCCTGTATTACCCATATGGTATTAAACTGATCAACACCAGTAGAGCTAATGTTAATCAGATTGCTAGAAATTAATCTGCTAAACACTGGGTTTTTCGGCAGAGACTGCAAGACAGCAATGAGAGGATTATTGCTTTAATACGCATCAGAATGTTCCTAGTAATTATGTTTATCGATTTATAGCCCGGCCATCTTTGTTAGAGGACCATATGGACAATTATCCAGTCATAGTATTTACTGTATACCACATACTACATTCATTGTCATTGTCATACTGTTACTGAAAGTTGTATCACCTGATGAGTGATCAGTGATACAGGCCTAACTATGAGTAACAGTTATCATAACAATAATGTTTACCTCATAATAACTGCGTATGTACTTAACGTAAAATATCAGGATATATATAGCATCCTGTTTGAGTTTGCAGAAACATTAGGAGAACCAGAATTAGGTTGGATATACAGAATTTTTTTTTTTTTTTTTAACGACACTACTAGAGCACACTGATTTATCAATCATGGGCTAAATATTGGTTGCCAAACATTTGGTAATTTGACATATAGTTTTAGAGAGGAAATCCGCTACATTTTTTCCATTTAGTAGCAAGGGATCTTTTATATGTACACCATCCCACGAGAAACGAGAAATAGGAATATGCAGACATCGATATAATTACTTCAAGCAAGCAAATTTAATTAATATGTAACTGTCGTCGCTAAAAAGGTATACTAATCAAAAACATGTTACATTGCATGTAGCTGAAAAGCCAGGAATGTCCCTTTAACATTGAAAAGCACGCCTTCCTATTTCTGAACACAGACGTTCTGCTGTTAGAGTTCAGGACGTATTAAGAGATACGACATGAAAGCTGGTCACTGATCGTATCGCCGCGTCCGCGTGTTGCCGCTCGGTGAGGAAAGTAGCCCATGTGGTGCCGAGGTGTTCCCCTCCCGTCGGTTTTCTTTACCTCTTCATTTGAAGTAAACGTCCATAGATAACGTGTTTGGCGTCAAACCAGTAGCATCAGTCTCAGATGTTATGTATACTACTCAAAAGAATTTAAGGGTCAAACGATATTTTCGACATTATTTTCTGAATGTCAATTATATTAGCTAGACCATAATGTCACGCATGGTATTGTTCCATTTTGACGAAAGTGGGTCTAAGCAACCCATAAATGAATTAAAATCCACTGTCATTGACACTGTCGACTAGTTCTAATGGCGAAAACATGCTTACATTTGCACGTAAATTAGGGCGAAAGCGAAAGGTCTGCTAAGTGCCCATAACTTGCTTTTTCACAAAGCGCTTCATTTGCACGCTTTGCATGTGTATTCCATGTTCCCAATGCTGAATTTCCGTATAATTGGAGCTTGCATTTGTGTACGATGCACACTCCAAATTTGACAATGGTACGACGACAACTGACTATCGAAGATCCAGGAAGGGCTATTGCTTGGCTTCAGGATGACAATACGCAAAGAAATGTTGCTCTGAGACTTGGTGTCAGTCAGGCCGACTGTGGCAACGGTACCAAGCAACGAATTCTGTTCGAAATCGTCCACGTTCGGGAAGACCCCGAAGCACTACAAATAGAGAGGACCGCTACATCACCAATATGGCTCTACGTCAACGCACAACCACTGCACGCCGATTACGTGACAATCTGCGGACTGCGACTGGAACTCGAGTGTCTGATCAAACCATACGCAATCGTCTGAGAGCCAATAATCTACGCTGCCAACGCCAGGCTGTTCGACCACCACTCCTACCACGTCACAGAACGGCCAGACGTCACTGGTGCACACTTCATCTGCGGTGGCAACGTGTTCAGTGGGGTCGAGTGATGTTCACTGATGAGTCCAGGTTTAGTCTCCAGTTCAACGACGGTCGGGTTCGTGTCTACAGACGTCCTGGGGAGCGCTTCGCTGACGTTAACGTTAGACAACGTCACCGGTTCGGTGGTGGCAGCGTCATGGTGTGGGACGGCATCTCTATCCACCACAGGACCCCCCTCTATGTGGTGGATGGCAATCTGAATGGAATCCGCTATCTGAATGAGATTATCCGGCCGTTGGTTCTCCCAGGCCTTCAGCAGATTGGCGGCGGGGCAGTTCTGCAGGATGACAATGCCAGACCCCACCGCGCCAGGGTGGTAACGGACTTTCTCAGACAACAAGGTATTGCCAGGATGGATTGGCCAGCATATTCGCCTGACTTGGCCCCAATAGAGATGGCCTGGGACGAATTAGGCAGGAGAGTTCGGGATAACCATGCCCCTCCGGCCAACCTTCATGATCTGGGTCAACTTCTTATGGCAGAGTGGCAGGCCATTCCTCAAGAGTTCTTCAGACGTCTGATCAACAGCATGAGGCAACGATGTGTCGAGTGTATTCGCGCCAGGGGTGGATTCACACACTAATAAACGAATGTTCTAATGTGTAAAATCCATGTTTGACAACCTTCAACTTTGACAGCATGTCATGTGACTTTCTTGTATACAGCGACGTTTATTTGTGTTTTTTTGTAAATATGGAACAATAAATTAAATTTTTGGTGTAGTTTACATCATCAATCTAATACACTCTGAAACTTGTTTGGTTATAAATTTTTGACCCTTAAATTTTTTTGAGTTGTATATTATGTCACAGCTACAGACTGTTGGCAGCAACGTGAATATATATAGTTTGAAAGTAAAAAAAAAAAAAAAAAAAATAAGAATAAAAAAATGGCATGTCGCTGATTAATTACATTACTTGAAAAAAAAGAAATAAATATTTTATTTAACGACGCACTCAACACATTTTATTTACGGTTATATGGCGTCAGACATATGGTTAAGGACCACACATATATTGCGAGAGGGAACGCGCTGTCGTCACTTCATGGGCTACTCTTTTTGATTAGCAGCAAGGATTCTTTTATATGCATAATCCCACTGACAGGGTAGTACATACCATAGCTTTGATATACCAGTCGTGGTGCAATGGCTGGAACGAGAAATAGCCCAAAGGGCCCACCGACGGGGATCGATCCCACACCGACCGCGCATCGAGCGCGCGCCTTACCACTGGGCTGCGTCCCGCCCTACATTACTTGTTTTTATGTACATTACTTGCTTTATGTACGGGAAATATAATTTTCTCTGTGTTATATTCATCATCATCTTCATCATAATCATCACCACCATCACCATCACCACCACCACCACCACCACCATCATCATCATCACCACCCCCACCAGCATCATCATCATCATTAACACCACCACCACCACCTTTATCATCATCATCACCACCACCACCACCATCATCATCATCACCATCACCACCACCATCATCATCAACACCACCGCCACCACCATCATCATCATCATTATCACCACCACCACCATCATCATCAACATCACCACCACCACAACCACCACCACCATTTTTATCATCATCATCATCATAACATGGTCACTGTGACACTTCATTTCGAGTTTTAGAGAAGAAATTCTTTGCTGCCACGTTTGCTACACGTTTCATTACCAGTGTATACACACTGAACACAATACAATTTTACTCAGAGATCTTTGACTAAATCAGCCTTGAAAAACCTAGTTGGTACTGCAAATAATCTGAGCATCTTAACATAATAGGGCGGGACGTAGTCTACTGGGAAAACGCTCGCTTGATGTGCGGTCGGTCTAGTATCGATCCCCGTCGGTGGGCCTGTTGGGCTATTTCTCACTCTAGTCACTGCACCACGACTGGTATATCAAAGGCCGTGGTATATGCTATTCTGTCTGTGGGTTAGTGCATATAAAAAGATCCCTTGCTACTAATAGAAAAACGTAGCGGGTTTCATCTCTATGATGTGTCAAAATGGCCATATGTTTGACATCCAATAGCCGATGATTAATAAATCAATGTGCTCTAGTGGTGTTAGTAAACAAAACAAACTTAACATAATATTAAAAATCGTGTCTGTATACAATGCAAAGTCAAAAGGCCATTTTGAAACAGTCATAACTACTCCTACGAATAACTGCCAGGTGCTTCGTCTATAAAATTGCTAACAGATCCAACAAGAGAACTATATCGCACGATCCATCGGATCCCTGTTGTGTACCAGTAGGGCCGGCCTTTACATGGTTATTAGGTTTCTGTGATATAGAGTTACCGGACTGTGTTTGTAATAATTACTATCTTAGCCCTGTAAAACACCTGCAAACTTTGGAGCTTCTTGTATCGTTTGAAGTCCTCTGAGTCAGGTTTGTTTTGTTTAACGACACCACTAGAGGACTGATTTATTAATCATCGGCTATTGAATGTCAAACATATGATCATTTTAACACAGTTATAGAGATGAACCCGCTACGTTTTTTTCCATTAGTAGCAAGAGATCTTTATATGCACCATCCCACAGACAGGATAGCATGTACCACGGCCTTTGGTGTACCAGTCGTGGTGCCCTGGCTAGAGCGAGAAATAGCCTCCTATGAATGAAACCCGATTAACATTTCCGTAACCCCCACCCCACTCAATTTAACTTGATTTTCGTTTATATTAAATTACGGCTTTTCAACTCAACTCGCGATGAGAGTAGACGTGGTTAGCTGCGCTCTTGACTTACCCCCCCACCTGGGGGGACTGCTCGCCAGTTTTGGAAAGCTGAGTGAGTATCGCGTCACGCACACCGGGTCACGGGCTTCCGTGACCTTGGTGTACGGGGACGCGATCTCACCGACAAGGAATCGGAAGTGGAGGAAGAGGAAACCTGCGCCAGGAGCGGCACGGGGGGGATCTAAGCTGGCGGCTCAACCGCCAGTGGCGGTCCCTTCTGCGACGCCGCCCCCAGTCCAACCTGAGACGACGCGACCAGCCCCAAGGGAACCGTCGGCCACCGAAACTGGACGAGCTCAACACTGCGGTGTGTGAGACGCCCAACGACCCTCCATCACCGACCGTCACGTGGCCCAGGAAGAACTGGCCGGTATCTCCGGTACAGGCAGTCGCCTTGCCATCGGCCCGATCGACCACCGTTGGAGAAAAAAGGAAGGCAAACATCACCGACCGACCGGCCAGCCAAGGCCGAGAGACCAGCCCCGGTAGTCGCTCCCCCTGAAGAGTCCGAATGGACCGTCGCGGTGAACGGACTGAATAAACAACTTCACCAGTACATGCAGGGGGGACACGACTAACCCGACGCAGCTACGAGGCAGCCACCTCAACACAGACTGGAGATCCCTGGAGGACGGCAGCAAATACGAACTCCACAACAAGATGTTTGGAACTCATGACACCGTAGTCGTGACGCACCAGAGGGACAAGACCTACCGCCAAGTCATACTTCCGGCCAAGTTGGACAACAAGAACATCCACAAGATGATCCGGGCGGTCTGTGGCCCCGACTACGGTGCTGTAGTGCGTACTTTGCTACGACGCCAACATCTCCTGCCTCTACTCCGGGAATCTTCAGGCTCGCCAAAGTAGACGCCAACCTCCTTTTTCTTTTTTTGGGCTTAGTTGGACTTTAAAAATTTTCGGCCGCGGCTCAAAATTCTTATGTTTATTTTTTTATAAATAGTCCAACGCACTTTACTTGGGTGCCCGATCAATTGCTCAAATCACCTTAAAACCTTTTAGGCCGAGCAGTCAAAAACGTTTGGTTTTAAATTCTTAGTCCGGACATGTGTAGAAGTGTAGAATGTCGTTAGGATTTTAGGACTTAGGTCTTTGACCGACCACTAAATTTTTTATTCCAAATTCCGCCCACCTCAAACGTACCCCTCCCCCCTCCTGGCCCGGACTTAGTCACTGGCGAAAGTCAGAGATTAAGCCCGTGACAGGCGTGCGTGAAACCTTCGTGGTATATACGCACGTGTAAAACTTTTACTCACTTACTCATATTAAATTACGGTCCAAGCACGATTTCATGGGCACAACCTCGTCGTTCTGGGATGTCTGTTTTGGACAGTAAGTTAATGTTTAGTTGTTAGATGGTAGAAGCTGTCTTACACCTCCCCACAGTGCCAGTAAACCGAACTCTAAATGGATGCCGGTGTCACATAATTTGCACCCCAGTAAACGTTATACGTAGAAAACCAGCCTCGGTGGCGTAGTGGTTAGGCCATCGGTCTACAGGCTGGTAGGTACTGGGTTCGGATCCCAGTCGAGACATGGGATTTTTAATCCAGACACCGACTCCAAACCCCGAGTGAGTGCTCCGCAAGGCTCAATGGGTAGGTGTAAACCACTTGCACCGACCAGTGATTCATAACTGGTTCAACAAAGACCATGGTTTGTGCTATCCTGCCTGTGGGAAGCGCAAATAAAAGATCCCTTGCTGCTAATCGGAAAGAGTAGCCCATGTAGTGGCGACAGCGGGTTTCCTCTTAAAATCTGTGTGGTCCTTAACCATATGTCTGATGCCATATAACCGTAAATAAAATGTGTTGAGTGCGTCGTTAAATAAAACATTTCTTTCTTTCTTTTTATACGTAACATGTAATATGCACTCCCCCAGACTATAGGCTACAATAATTTATTTACGCACTCATATAATTATATTTATGGTACGTTTTTGTTGTTTGTATAACCTGTGCACTTTGTGTAACTTGGTTTATATGTGAAATATTTGTTATAAAGTTTTTTTTGTTTAACGACACCACTAGAGCACATTGATTTGTCAATAATGCTGTAAAAAATTTGATCATTTTGACAGTCTTAAAGAGGAAGTCTGCTAGATTTTGTTCATTAGTAGCAAGGGATCTTTTATATTCACCATCATACAGACAGGATAGCACATACCGCGGTCTTTGATATACCAGTCGTCGTACACTGGCTGGAACGAGAATGGGCCCACCGACGGGGATCATAAGCGGGCGCTTTACCACTGGGCTACGTCCCGCCCCATATTTGTTACGTGCGAATTCCAAAATGATCAGTGTAATGGTATTTAACATCAAAGAGGATTATTGCTGTACCAGAGCGGAACTCTGTCTCTACTGAGCCTACTCGGCGATAAGCAGAATTACAGGCCCAAACGCGGGGGGGGGGGGGGGGGGGGGGGGGGGGGGGGGGGAGAGGTGGCGCGTGTGTATATATATATATATATACTGAACAAAAAAAGAAACTTCCGATTTGTACATTTAGTATTTGTTGTGTTAAAGAATTCATTGTGTAATGAAATTATATAGGTAGTATTAGCCTTGAGCTGTATTATCAGGATTCATGAATTTTATCGATTATTTTTGCACTGTTAATCGTCGACAACGTGAAATTCAATTTGCACGTGCATGCATGGTTCGACATGTCCCGTGTAGTATTCGGTCAATTTGTTTTACTTGTCTTACTGACATTGTTGTCAAGTGAACGAAAATGCTTCAAAATTTGTAAAAAAAATAACGTTTTTACACTGTAGCATTTTTAGTATGCCAAGAATACCCAATAATTTACGCGAACGGGCGATTGGCATGCTTGATGCTGGCATGTCGACAGAAGACGTTGCAAAGCATGCTGGGAGTTCTAGTCGAGCGATACGAAATCTTCACGTAAGATTTCGAACGACAGGAAACACCAACGACTTGTTACAACGCGTGGTCAAGACCGCTATATCATGAACACGCATTTGCGCAATCGATTCCAAACTGCCACTGCTACTGCTGCTAACACACCTGGGCTTCCGGCCTCGGTGGCGTCGTGGCAGGCCATCGGTCTACAGGCTGGTAGGTACTGGGTTCGGATCCCAGTCGAGGCATGGGATTTTTAATCGAGATACCGACTCCAAACCCTGAGTGAGTGCTCCGCAAGGCTCAATGGGTAGGTGTAAACCACTTGCACCGACCAGTGATCCATAACTGGTTCAACAAAGGCCATGGTTTGTGCTATCCTGCCTGTGGGAAGCGCAAATAAAAGATCCCTTGCTGCCTGTCGTAAAAAGAGTAGCCTATGTGGCGACAGCGGGTTTCCTCTAAAAACAGTGTCAGAATGACCATATGTTTGACGTCCAATAGCCGATGATAAGATAAAAAATCAATGTGCTCTAGCGGCGTCGTTAAATAAAAAAAACAAAAAAAACAAAAAAACAATCATAATAACCGAAACAGTGGGCAAACTGTTCGTAATCGTCTGCGGCAGAACGGTTTACATGCACGACGTCCTTACGTCGGATGCGTTTTAACGCAACGTCATCGTCTAAATCGTCTTAATTGGGCACGTGTACACACTCGTTGGATACGGCGACGCTGGAATACCGTTTTTTCCCCGGATGAATCCAGATTTTCTTTACAACGTGGTGATGGCAGGGTGCGCGTCTACCGTAGGAGAACTGAACGCTATGCTGACTGTTGTGTTCTTGAACGAGATCGTTTCGGGTGTGGGGGTTGTGTCATGGTCTGGGCAGCCATTGCCCATGGTTATCGTTCACCACTAGTCGTCATTGATGACAATTTAAATGCTCAACGTTATCGCGATGACATTCTCGCTCATCAGGTCATTCCTCTGTTCCATAACAACGCCAACATCTCGATTTTTCAGCATGATAATGCCACCTCTCATACAGCTAGAGACACTGTAAATTTTCTTAGGACAAATAACATTGATTTCATTGATGACTTGCCCGCTAAAAGTCCTGATCTCAACCCCATCGAGTATGTCTGGGATAGTCTGGACAGACGATTGAGGCGTCGTCCCAACCCACCCGCTAACGTCAACGAACTTCGTCAAGCTCTCATTCAGGAATGGAACAATATTCCACAGGCAGAAATCAACACTTTAGTCAATTCTATGCGCCTACGATGCACTGCAGTGGTCGATTCAAGAGGTGGTCATACCCGTTATTAAGTGGGTGTTTTTGTTTTTAACCCCTACCACACTTGGTCAAAATTTCTCCCAGTTTCTGTTAACCTATGGCCATGATTTTTGCACCAAACGATGCATCATGGAACACTCTATAAACGCATATATAACAATTATTCCCCCGGTTTGTTTTCATCAAGTTATGTTCAAGCAAAGTTAGTGGAAGTTTCTTATTTTGTTCAATATATATATATATATATATATATATATATATATATATATATATATATATATATATATATATATAGAGAGAGAGAGAGAGAGAGAGAGAGAGAGAGAGAGAGAGTTGAGAGAGAGAGAGAGAGAGAGAGACACACACACACACACACACACACACACACACACATATATATCCAATATATTTTAGATTCAAGGTGAATGCGTGGATAACGGATGTACATATCTCTTCTTGAGACAACAAACTGGCCTTATAGATAGCGCATTAAATTATACAACGGACCGGCCTCGGTGGCGTCGTAGTGAGTGAGTGCTCCGCAAGGCTCAATGGATAGGTGTAAACCGCTTGCACTGACCAGTGATCCATAACTGGTTCAACAAAGGCCATGGTTTGTGCTATCCTGCCAGTGGGAAACGCAAATAAAAGACCCCTTGCTGCTAATCGGAAAGAGTAGCCCATGTAGTGGCGACAGCGGGTTTCGTCTCAAAATCTGTGTGGTCCTTAACCATATGTCTGACGCCATATAACCGTAAATAAAAATGTGTTGAGTGCGTCGTTAAATAAAACATTTCTTTCTTTCTTTTATACAACGGTATGCTGGTATCGGTGTGCGAACCCAGAACACACCATTCTTAAATCCGACGGTTAACATCGTCGACACTTTTGAACCGAATGACATGACCACTAGGCCATCGAGGTTGGCCATGTGATAATTTTCAGAAATAACCTTTAATATATCCACTGGCTATCTGTTGCTAGGATCGCTGAAATTAAAGGGCAAACAGCAAATGGGGGGATTTGCGTTATCTTAAAGAGATGATACATTGGGATCTATTATCGCTCATTTCAAGGGTCTTTCTCCCGGTATGTTTAGCATCTTTGACGCCTGCGCTGAAACGAATCTTGCATCTCCGACCCATGATGTCAAACACCGCTGCATCAGAGCAGACCACCCCCCGAGATCGCGGCTTCGATTCTGGGAAATGTCTGCGAAGTTAATTTCTCCCGATTAGCGCTGACCTCGTGAAGCGCCAGGCTCGGGGTGAAGTCGCGCATAACGCGCGAGATTCGGCGAGACTGACCGTGCAAAAAGTGCAACATTAAACGGTTGATGACGGCGAGTTCAACGCAAACACCCGGGAGTTCACGGTTTGGAGTTTCGTCTTGGAAATAATTGTAAAATTGTAAAATGTCAGTACAGCAAAATTATAATTTTTTCATGTTTTGGAATTTTGCTCCTTTTTTTCCTCTTTTTTCCCCACAACATTCAAGCGATATAACTTGTGTAACGGAATGATGTTTGCAAAAACATTTTTCTTTGAAATACGTATTAGTTTTCAGCCGCGAATAAAAAAAATAGTAACAAAAATTGTACGTAAATACCAGAAAATGCGACTAAAAGCAACTAAAATAACGTGGGCTCAAAAGCTTAACGAACATCTGCGAGTTGTCAGTACCGGTATATGTTTCTATATTTAATATGTTTTAATTTACTTTTTTAAAATACAATAATTTAACTTTAAAAAACACAAGAAAGACAGTTAGTATATACTAGACGAGGAATGAATGTAAAGAAGAAACAATTTAGAATACTCTTCGGGTAAATAGATTTCAGTTTTTCTGTTAGTGATAGATCGCTTACTTGATGTGCGATGGATCGCTGGATCGAACGTTCTCTTCGGACTCGGAGTTTTATCTCCACGACTGGTACATCAAAGTTAAAGTGTGTGCTATGTTTTGGGTTGATTGTGGGGGTCTTTAAGGACGCCACTAGAGCACACAGATTAATCTATCACCAGCTGCTGTATGTCAAACATAGACTCCCCGATGAACCCCGCTAAACGTTTCTTTAGCAGCAAGGGTTCTTTTCGATGCACTTTTCCCAGAGACAAAACAGTTGTTGACTACGTGGCGACAGCGGGATCTCTCTCTCTCTCTCTCTCTCTCTCTCTCTCTCTCTCTCTCTCTCTCTCTCTCTCTCTCTCTCTCTCTCTCTCTCTCTCTCTCCATAGCTTAAATGTGCTGAGGTGTCGTCAGACATAATAATATTCCCTTTCCTTTTACATCAATATAGTTTTGTTTTATATAACCACTCTCGACTCTTTGTTGACAATAACAAAAAATTTCACAAATAATATAAAAATAAATTAAAAAAGAATGAAAGAAAATGCGAAATAGTCTAAAACTGTACATATACAATAAGAGCTTTTGTTTTGAACCCGAACTATGTATATCACCTCGTCCTTATTTCCATCAGATCTACAGATTCTTTCAACGTTAAGAAAACATTGATACGCGCACCACAGAGAAATTGGCGTTTGTGCCCAATTCGTGCCATTTGAAACATTATATAATGTTTATTTAAACAAAAACAGTGTAACAATCTGTAGCATGTGCTTTTCTACTTTTCTTTTTTAAAAAAACATACAAAGAAACAAAAAACTGTTTTGAGAAACGCTGTTGTAAACCGATCCTAGATTACTTAGAAACGGATGTTTAGCAGCCCTCGGCAAATTGCAGTAGTGCCGCCATGCATGTGTTCTTAAGTTAGTCGAAATCGTAGACTGATTTTGCTCATTTCTTCCACGTTCCCAACGAGTGTTCAACGAATGGTATATCAAAGGTCGTGGTAAATACTGTCCTGTCTGCTGGAAAGTGCGTATAACAGACCAAGGTTTCCACTGAACACTACTCGTCAGATGTACCAAATGTTTGATATCCAATAGCCGATCAGTAATTAATGTGTGCTAGTAGTATTAAACAGAAACAAACTTTAACTCCCCCCCCCCCCCCCCCCCCCTCAACAACAAACATGGCATGGCATCCACAACAGCCTTCATTTATTTACCGTTATTTGACACATAATAGCCGATGTATATTTTGTGCCAGGATGTCGTTCATTCACTCACTCACTCACCCACTCACTCACTCACTCACTCACTCACTCACTCACTCACTCACTCACTCACTCACTCACTCACTCATTCATTTATTCATTCAGTTAATTAATTAATTCCAGAACAACTTTTATTCTTTCTTTTTCAAAAGGCAGATATAATGCATGTTAGTTCACTTTGAAATATTGTCGGTGCTCTTTATTAACTTGCACCTCGTCCTTTGATATGATTATTCGCTTTAAGGCCACGCCCATGCTTGCTTACTTCGCGGTCGGTCTAGGATAGATTCTCGTCGATGGCGTGGCGTGGCTTAATTTTTTGGGGTTCATCGAGATATGAACGAAAAAACCCCCACCTCTGGACCTATCAGATTGCTGTAAAGTGTATAGACGCAAAGAAAATTTAATTATTAACCATTAACCTCTCACATTGGACAGATAGCCCTGTTAGTCGAGACATGAGTAGTAAGGAGGCCTGTTGCGCCCCATGACCTACTTTCCGTGACCTTGACCTTGATGACGTCACGTGACCTCGTCCTACTGACCCGGCCCTGATCTACTTAGACTGACCGTGACCTACTTAGACCGGCCCCTGACCTACTTAGTCTAGTCCTGACCTATTTAGCCCGGCCCCGATCCGTCGTATTTAGCAACGCCCGTGCTATCCTGTCTGAGGGTACGTCGTTCGTATCTCATGTGGGGAAATTATATTTTTTCTATTATTTTTAAAACAAAATAATAATTTATAGTTTGTTTTTATTTTACTTATTTACTTACTTATTTATTTGTTTATTTATTTATTATGTTACGATATGTTTTTCAAGCATCCTCTAATAACCCTGTGGGGACGGGACGTAGCTCAGTGTTCCCTTGATGTGGGTCGGTTTGGTATATATCCAGCCAATGCTCCACAACTGGACAACGGTATGTACTATCCTGTCTGTGGGATGGTGTAGGCTCCCTTGCTGCTAATCGGAAGAGTAGCCAATGAAGTGGCGACAGCGGGTTTCCTCAATCAATATCTGTGTGGTCCATATGTCCGTATAACCATCAATAAAATATGTTGAGTAAATAAAACATTTCCTTCCTCGTAAAATAAAGATTAATTGAATACAAATATTTTATTTTGTTTTAGCCATAGAGAAAGAAAGACATATTTGTCTCGAAGAAAGGAATGTTTGTTAAGAAGAAAGGCATATGTGTTAAGGAGAAGAAAGGAATATTTGTTAAGGAGAAGAAAGGAATGTGTGTGTGTGTGTGTGTGTGTGTGTGTGTGTGTGTGTGAAAGATCCCCAGCCCATTGCTTTGAAGAAAGAACGCGTGACTGCAGCTCAACGCTCCGACCTAAACTATGATCTTTTAACTGCATTTTAAACACAAGTATTTCCCTAGAGTACAAGCCTTTTTACAGGCTTTTTAATTACCAAATGGGTAAATACAGTGGTCGATCTAGGATCGATCCCCGTCGGTGGCCCATTAAGCTATAGCCAACTAGTGTATTATGTCTGGTATATCAAAGATCGTGGTATGTTCTGTCTTGTACACACAGCTCTTGCTACTATAAAGTAGCGGTAGAAATATCCAATCACAAATCTAGTCATAGAGTAAAAAACAAAAAAAACAAACGCAGTTTTGATTTTTCATTTATTTCTAAATTACAAATCACTGACACATATATAAAATGGACACACACTGGATTACATCGAGAGGCCTTAAGGGCGACATGTGAATAATATGAGTGTTCATTTCTCTTCATCATCGTCGTCCACCTCATCGTCGGTATCGTCGTCGTCTTGTTCATCCAAATATTCGCCGATCCATGAACGATACTGATTTAATTTAGAACGAATCTGTGGTCTCACATCTTTGTCTGGATTCACAAACTGTAAATTTTTTCTGGTGTTGGGACCTTTGTCAAAGTAATGCATATAGGTCAGAAAGCGAGAGTACGTGTCTTTAAATAACTTCCATTGCAATGTCTTCATGTTTCTTTTAATGGCATCTTGGGACATGTTTTTTTCTTCGTAGCGTTTCCTCTTGCTTTCGATATAGTCATGATTGATGTCGAATTCACGTTACACCATGAGACGAATGCCTCCGTTTTCCAGGTCGGGCGACGGCTCTTCTTCTTTTTCATTTCCCTCTTCGCACGTTTTCACGTGTCGCTGCAAGTCGCTTTCGTCTTTAAAGACCAGACCACACGTATCGCAAGACTGCATTCTCTTGACTTTTTTCAGATAGGGTTCCACCTCATCTTCTTCTTCGTCGTCACTTTCATAGGCGGGTATGCCTGGTAGTTTTCTTTTGAATGCGTTTCTTTGCATGATTTGCATGTAGAGCTCTTTCTTCGTCGGTGGCTGCAACTCTTGTGAGACATTCGCCGTTACGTTCGTGCTTTTATACCATTCGGACGGCCCCGTCTGTAAACCATTAGGCCGAAGACGCCAATGTTCGGGCGTGGTCGGTTTCAAGTCCACCAAGAGATCCGTAGGGCCTGTGGGTAGCTTCCTCAAACCGCTGCATGAAATGACGAGTATTTCCAGGATACATTTGCTGTGCCAAGGTTAGGACTTGCTGCTTGTCGATGGGGTTGTTAAACAGTGCCAGGTAATGACAGTTTCTTCTCTGTGTCGGGTCCTTGCTGTGATACAAGTTCTGGTTGATGGCAATCACAGAGAGGTTTCTGTGGTGACTTCCTTCCGTGAACAGGTCGGTGATGCGAGGGTCTTTTCCAGCTGTAGACATCAGGTCGTCCAACACGATGAGATTTCTGACTCTCGAATCCAAATAACGATCCTTTTCTAAATTCTCGGGTATACCTTGAACAAATTTCACTCGAGCAACCATTTTAATCATATCATAGAGGGGTTGCCATCGTTTGTAGAGCCAAATGATGCGTTGAGGAGGCGGGTGGATTTTACCATCCTTTAGCAGTTTGTACAACAAAAATGTCTTTCCACACGACGTGGGTCCCGACACGATCATGGTGAACGGATGTAACAATCTTAGGGGCTGCTGCTGCTGCTGCTGTTGCTGCTGCTGCTGTGGTGGTGGTGGTGGTGGTGGCTGCTGCTGCTGCTGCTGTTTCTGCTGCTGCTGATGCTGTTGCTGCTGCTGCTGCTGCTGTTGCTGCTGCTGCTGCTGCTGCTGCTGCTGCTGCTGCTGCTGCTGCTGCTGGGAAGGCTTATTGTCAGATTCCAAGAGTCCATGTTTATTTCGTACGTGCCGAGTTAGGTCGTGGGTCCAAACATATTTTTTCTTCACAAATGTGACACTGATTCATGTTGTTGACTGTTGAAGTGTTCGACGTGAACTGGCGATGTTGAAACTGCCATGCCCCCTTTTATAGCCTTCTCAGAAATGCTTGTGCCGTTTTTGCCCAGTCTGCTCTTGTCGTTTCTGTTCCACACCACTCTGTTCTCGTTTCCGTTTCAGATCGGCCTTGGCTTGTTCCACTACTTGCTGCGTTGGGGAGACCATGACACCATTGGGTGCCGGGGGTTTGTTCTGTTCTTCTTTTTCTTTTTTCCATGTGGGGTCGTAGAGTTCTAGACATCGATCCACACTGTACATGATCTGACTTTGCCCACCACGTTGAATTTCGAAGTGAGGTTGAAGTTTGCCTTGTGCCTGCAGTTTGTAGAAACGGGTCCATTTGTCTACGTCGGGAACGTACAGCTTGTACTGGTCTGACATGTTGCTCCTCTGAAGGTTCTATCTCAAATGATGATGGTTTTTGACAGACATCCTATTTATAGAGATCCTGCATATCTCCAGCTATCCGTGACCACTGACCATACGGTTTTTACTTTCATCTGATCCAGGTGACTGTCGTCCAAAATGAAGGCTAACAAAGGGGTGTTTTGTTTCAATATACGTTTTCTAGTTCTGTTCATCACGGCAGGTGATACGAGCATTTTCATCATGTTCAGATATTCATTGTTAGACTGTACAAATCGACGTTTCTGTCCTGCTCCGACGTGAATACGTCCGTCCAGCAACCCTTGAACGATCTCCACCAAGGCCAACATTTGTTCTTCATTCATATCATTCAGTAATCCCAGAGTCATATGGTAATCGTGAATATTCGTCATCAGTTTTAAATAATTGTAATGTTTTAGAACGTATTCAGCCATGTTTCTTTACGTGCAGTGTCACCGTCACTGGTCCCGTGATAAATGAGGCTGGATTGCCATCTGCGTCCTGTATATAGATGTCCACGATCTGCACATCTTCCAGTCTCAGGGGTACGTAATGATAGTTTGGAAACACAAAAGATCTTTCCTTTTTATTCCCCATCAAACAGATGGGCCTCAGCAAGCGCTCCTTTCTTTCTCCAACGTGTGAGCTGTAGCAGATGTTGGAACACACGTAAAGGTCACGACAGTCTGATTTTCTCGAAACTTCCCAGTTCTGAATGGTGATTTCGGTGGCTGCTACCACCCACTTTTTTCCGAGATGTAGTCTGTCATATAGATTGACTCTAAAAGACCAGTGTGTGTTGTCAGGAAAGTAAGACGTGCTGTCTGTACTTCGAATGGTAAAGTACTTATCCATGGTGCTTATTGGTTTTGATCTTGGGATTTGGCAGCAAATAACCCAAGCTACTGCTGAGTAGTGCTGTCCACAAGTTAGAATTACCTTGATGAAGAGATAAGTTGATGATGCACGTAATCACCACCACGTATATGATGATGATTTGAGAGAAAAATACCGTTTCCGATTTGGCCACACGTTTACCAAAAAATGTCCAGGTATCACCCGAATGACTTCTTGACAGAGGTTGTGTCTCTACAATTTGTTCCATGATAATGAAAAGTCAAACATGTGCTGAGGTCTTTTATACTGTCTGATATCGAACAACGTCTTCTTCTTGAATCCACGAATTGTACTTCATAGGCCAGTGAAGCCATTTGACCAACACTTCTTTCTGTTTGTTCTCCTTTTCACAATGTCTTGGATACGGTACAGTTGATCAGGATTCTCAGTCACCGTTTGAAGTTCAGCTGCATAGAATGTCCCATCGATGGCATCACCACCCCAGTCCTTTAATTTGTACAAGTCTTTACCTTGAGACCAGTACCTTTTCTCAATGGTAAATATTTCGCCAGACCATTTCTCTTGGTATTCCCGATCAAAGGTGCCCCGAAGATGACTGACTCGTACTTTATCACCTATGTTAAATGTAAACTTATTTTTGTGGATTGCCTTTTTAGGTTTGATCAGGTACTGAGACAGACGGACCTCTCCTTCGTTCGTTTGGTTGACACTGGCTGGTGTTTGACCTAACATTCGATGTTTGGTGTGGTTATAACTATAGACGACTTTCTCTAGAACATCCATGTACTTGTAAGTAAAGTTTTTTAACATGTAGCGATAGAGACGCATTTTGATGGTTTTAATGACCCGTTCGGCATAACTTGCTTTGGTTTCATTTAGAGCAAACAGCTGTGTTATGCCATGCGACTTCAACAATGCTTTGACCTTATGGTTCTAGTATTCTGACCCTGAATCGGACTGAAACAGTTTGGGTTTTCTGGACTCTAATTTCCAGAATTCTGTCAAAGTCTCTACCACGTCGTTCCCCGTTTTCGACTTGAGTGGTAGCACCCACAAGTACCTGGAAAACAGGTCAATGATCACCATGAGGTATCTCACCCCGTCATTGTATTTAGCCAAACTGACCATATCCATTAGATCGGATTGCCAGTGACTGTCTAACCCTTCCACAACATAGGTATTACGTGGAAACTTTCGCCTCACTTGATGTGTCATGGTATAGGTCTCTTGACCTTTCAACCATGACTTAATACGTGTCAGAGGAATTTTAAATTTACCCTCTGCTTTAACAGCTTGATACAGTTTACTAGGACCTGCATAACTCCCAGGATGTTTTACATCGTAGTAAATAGACTCTAGGTACCTTTCCCACCGAGACATGGTTCTCAACTGACATACATGTCACAAAGTCATGCTATTTATAAATAACGGAAGGATACAACGCAAAATTTTATTACTAAACAACAAACATGTAGTACATAAAATATATGACAAAACATACAGTTATGACAAAAACATTCAAGTGTCTCACGCGTGTTTGAAACAGTTAATGTCTGAACACGTTATTCACATAGGGACATCTCGGGGACAGTCTGTAATGTTCCATCACTGGATCGTCCATTCTCTGCCATCGGTAGGCGCGTAGTCCACAACAGTAACAGACGACGGCATCGTGATCTCCTGTGTAGAAGAAACCGGCCTTGGCGAGCTCCCTCGGTTTCTGGCGTAACTGTATGGGCCACCACCCAAATGTCTGCATCCGCGTGTAGACGTGGCGCATTTCGGGACAATGGCAGAACAGGTAACGTCTCGAATAGCAGTCTTCCTCATCCCAGGCAGCGTCTGTGTCACAGGCAGCATCCGTCTGATCTGTGGGTTCATCCACGAGTTCGCCATCTTCAATTCTACCCCCAATATTGCGTGTAGCATCCGCTTGATCCACACAATGAGTACTCTTCTTCTCATCTTGTTTGCTAGTCACACATTTGATTGTATGTCTTTCTGAACATTTGCAGACCAAGACGTCGTCCTCGTCGCTACTGTTGCTGCTACTACTAAGACTGCTCGAATATCCCGATGCCATCTTCTTCGTTCCAGATAGAGTGCAACAAGCCACAAGAATGTCAGAATCATAAAACACGTCTGTTCTCTAGCACAGTCACAAAGCAAATGAAGTGTAAACCATAAATCCATTCTTTTATACCTTCGAGTTCATCCAAAACAAAACTCGTTCACCACTGGTGATACTCGTTAGGGTTGCAGAAGTTACACTGAAGAAATCCCATCTGGTTTTGATGGTCGTCTTGCATGGCGCAGGGCACAATCGAGTTCAGCTCTGGTACAAAGTCACACATGACTGTGAAACAGCCTTTCAGTTTCTCCCATTGTTGTAGAGAAAGGAATATTCCCTTCTTCGAAGGTTTCACGGATTTAGTTTCTTCACACCACCACCACTGACGCAGGTCCACCCCAGCAAAGTTCTTGTCGACGCTGACATGGACGTTGACACCAAGGTGTCTGAACAATGTTTCGTCTTTCCCCTGGTTTAATGTTGAAATCGTTTCGTCAATTTGGCTTTTACATCCAGACAGTTCGATCCACTGTTTAAGACTAAAGACAATACCTCGCTTGGTGGGGAAGGTTTTCCCCTTGTCACTGTCAAATTTCCTTATGTGAATAGCAGTGTCCCCTTTCCATAACTTGGCCACCACGTAGACGTTAGTTCCAAGTTCTAGACGACATCTCACTTCATCACTTGTGGAACAGGCCATCTCTGGATTGAACGTAGATCTGATCGTTTTCGGCGAGCGAATGATAATTAAACCGGATCTAGCCTTTTTATACTCTTAGTGCCAGTCTAAGTAGGTCAGGGGCCGTTCTAAGTAGGTCAGGGGCCGGTCTAATTAGGTCAGGGCCGGGTCAGTAGGACGTTGCACACGGCACAGTAGGCCAGTCTAAGTAGGTCACGGTCAGTCTAAGTAGGTCAGGGCCGGGTCAGTAGGACGAGGTCACGTGACGTCATCACGGTCAAGGTCACGGAAAGTAGGTCATGGGGCGCAACAGGCCTCCTTACTACTGACATGATATCTGTGTCCACGACAGCCTGGCCGAATCTTGCACTTGTTTAAATTTTTATTTTATGGGTGTTGGGTATATTAAATATTACTAACCTACACCCCTATGTGATAAATTCTGGAACAGACCTCAGGTGTTTCGTTGCTTTGCGAAGTAGACAGATTTTTTTTATGTGGCTGCATTGATTTTCACACAGTTCTATATACATTTTCTGTCTTTTATAGATATTTATCTTTACATATGTCCACGCGTTGTTTTTGTTTGTATTTTCAGAATGAACAATGCACTTTTGTAAACAATCTTCCACATTTGTGTTCTGATGGGCGTAGGTTGGTGCAGGAGGGTTCAGGGTGGGGGTGGGGTAGGGGTGGGAGGAAGGTTCTTGAGTTAAAACAATCTTTAGTGCAATATTAGGCTAATAAATATAAATGCCCAGGTAAAACTAGACAAAAGAGTCTGCTAGATTTATTCGATTCCCCTGGTTCTTGTATTGTTTTTCTGATCAGAAAAGCACGGATCCGAAGAAGAGTTTCAGGAAGGCACGGATCCCAAGAAGAGTTTCAGGAAGCACGGATCCCAAGAAGAGTTTCAGGAAGCACGAATCCGTAGAAGAGCTTCAGGGAGAACGGATCCGAAGAAGAGTTTCAGGAAGCACGGATCCGAAGAAGAGTTTCAGGAAACACGGATCCCAAGAAGAGTTTCAGGAAGCACAGATCCGTAGAAGAGTTTCAGGGAGAACGGACAGCACAGGCCATCAACTTTATTATTATGTTGTTTTTATTATTATAATTTTTATATAAAGGAAATGTTTTATTTAACGACGCACTCAACACATTGTATTTACGATTATATGGCGTCGGACATATGGTTAAGGGCCACACAGATTTTGAGAGAGGAAACCCGCTATCGCCACTTCATGGGCTACTCTTTTCGATTAGCAGCAAGGATTTTGACACTCGTATCAAAATTTCTGGATCCGCTACTGCCATGCCTCGGTTTAAAACCAGAGAATATTCACGGTTTTTGTGTACAGACATGTTAACTGCTTTGTTATTTTTATAAACCGTATACTATGGCAAACAAAATATCCCCACATTTTTAGGAGTTTGGAACCTTATGTCTGGAATAAAGCATGCACACAGAAAGAGGTTATTTATATTTCGGTAGTTAGCAGACAATCTTGATCACAACCGGGCCGTGTTTAAAATACTTAAAAGTGATGTAAATGTCACATCTGTGTAACATATTGACTTTATATTGCAAGCATGGTGTGACGGAACATGCTCTTAATTTTGTTTTCGCCTGTGGCGATATTAATTGTTTTAGAGGGCCGTGTGCAGTTCCAATATGCACTTAAGCCCAGGTGGGCACTTTGTTACGTAATACCTCTGCGCGACGGTGGTCGTGCTCTTTCCAATACACACCCAGACCAGGTGCGGAGGCCATGTGGCCAGTAGTTACGTAATACCTCCGCGAGTGCGGTTTTTACGACCGTGATTTTGGCGACTAGGCGTCAGCAAGTCTAGCCATCTAAGAAAAATATTCCAGCTTGGTCGCTGTGGAAATATCACTTGATAGGGGGAGGACTGCGTTGTACCCCCAGGCGATATTCGGATTTTTATGATAAACAGCTAGGGATTTAGAGATATGAGGGAAAAACATATTGGAAGGCTTCCAGGGAACGCGTCCGTTTGGACTTGGTAAATATTATTTCTGCTCTGTTGTATAACCTTGATGTGATTGATGTGACTTTAAATATTTTAATACTGTATTATACCAATATTATTTAGACGGTGCTGCCGGTAATCTGACGCAGTAAACTGTAGGCTCACTGTTCTAATATATATAAAGCTTAACCAGTCATCCTAGAGGACCTAGGTAAACTGTAGGTTATTGTCTTTATTGTGATAGGTACCAGTATTAATTCTGTATTACAAGGTTACTGAATGAGTAGTTAAGGGTTAATTAAAAATTAACCAGTTAGGAATAGAGTTGTAATTCCTTTATTAATTAAGTTCCCCTGGAAGCGTTTCTCAATTATCACACGTGTGGGTGTTGTGTCACGGTGAAGTGATTAGAATATTGTGTAAACTAGACACCTAGAGATTAACTAATTAAGTGATCAGTTCTGGGTTGTTATTAATTGTTGTTGTTAATTAACTACTGCGGCAGTACATTTGTCAGCGTGTATTGTGTTTTTGTTGTGTTTTCTAGTGAAATAAACGTGCTATATTACACATACTTTATATAAGATCTTATCTCTGATCATACCTAAAGACGAGCCACGCGGGTATAACCGCCAGTTACAGAGAGATCTAATAGATATACAGTTAGGAGAGATATTTTGATAATCGTGTTTTATTCAGTTACGGGTATTATAGGATCCCCGTGACACATGGCACTAAGCGAAACACACGCGGCATGTCTTAACAAAAAACAGTTATGTGCGTGGCTCTAATAAAATTATAACATGCACAAATTGCAGTTACCCGATACCAGTCATTTCATACCAGTCATGTCATACCAATCAGAAAGCTACCGTCTTTAGACCATGTTTGATTTTGCGAAATTCCCCATAGACAACAATATTCTTTATTAAACACAAAAACGTGATTCCTACATTTGCAAAAGGCAATCTGTAGACAATATCCCCGCCCCTTAATACAAAAAACCCCAACAAAAACCCCAACAACAACAAAGAAACACAAAAAACCCACACACCCATCAACAAAACAAAACAAACAAAACAAAGCAAAATTAGCTACATAGACATATCAGCGAGGGATGTGTTATAAGCAGTTTTCACATAGATCCCATGATCTTTGATATACCAATCATGTGGCACTGGTTAAAACCATCGAGTGCGATCCATTCTACCACTGAGCTACATACTGCTCCTTTATGTAATTTATTGCCAAAATATGAACTTTCAGAACCAACATTCAACGTGTTTCCCCCACTATTTTCTGTTTACCCCCTCCCAACAAACCCCCCACAAAACACAAGAAACAAAGACAAAATAAAACAAGAAACACATAATTTTGTTTCCTTTTGAATATATTGTATGTGTTGTGCTGTCTGTGGGAAGTGCAAATAAAGTATCCCTTGCTGCTAATGGAACCATGTAGCGAGTTTCATCTGAAGACAGTGTCAGAATTACCAAATGTTAGACATCCAATAGCTGAGGATTCATTATTCAGTGTGCTCTAGTAATGTCGTTAAACAAAACATTTTTTAACTATTTAACTTTTGGAATATGGTCTCAGGCAATCACCACAGATTGCCAAAAATGTACGTCGCCAAATATGGTAGACCCGTAAAGTACACAGAACGCATTTCTATGTCCATTTCTTTAGTTTTCTTGTTTGAATACAACCCAGTCTATTGGAACTGGATAATACCGTAGTTGACCGAATACGACTATTAAAACAAATATCGCCTTGGTATAAAATCGTTTATCAATTGCCAGTGTACCACGACTGGTATATCAAAGGCCATGGTATGTACCACCCTGTCTGTGGGATGGTGCATATAAAAGATCACTTGCTGCTAATCGAAAAGAGTAGACCAGAAGCGGCGACAGCGGCTTTCCTCTCTCAATATCTGTGTGGTCCATAACCATGTATCTGACGCCATATAACCGTAAATAAAATGTGTTGTGTGATCGTTTCTTTCGTTTATCAATCATTAAAAGTGCCTTGATCATGATACGCTTACAGGTTGCTTTGATCATCATAATTTTTTTTTTATGATTTTCAAAAGCAATTATTACCTTGCTCCTCTATTCTAACATGGATTTTCAAAACCCGTGTTTAGGGTGGAGTTCGCTTCTAGTGGCTCGATGCCAACGCATGCATCATTTCTGATTCGGTGTAAAAAAAAAAATCTACGCATCATTAGTCAACCCAGTATTGAAAGAGGTACAAACTTCGACCAGACGTTGTATGACGTACATACAATTTAATACCTCTGTACATGCGAGAATGACATAACTGCATGGTTATTAATGGCCGTGTTAACCGCCCCGTGACAACGCCACCGAGTCTCACTCCGACTTGGAGAGGTCACGGCGTCAATTCTCCCATACCAGCCAGGTCAGTCTGAGAAACCAACGGAAGCTGGTGACATTCTGCTGAGATTCCATTTTGACATTGTATGTCACAAATGCGAGGCATTTTCCCCGACCATGTTCCCATGCTGGAAGAAAGGAACTCGATAAACAAGGAAGCGAAACGTAGAACACTCGGGGACAATAGGGGGCGCACGCGCGACACGTGCGCGTATCTTTGTCTGCTTAATGGAAACCAGTCCGCCGTCCGCACCTAACCAAACGCATGGTGTTGTGGTTGCAAAACGATGCCTGTCATGTAAAGTTATTTCTAAAATTCAGGGACTAGTTCTTCAAAGCATATCAACAGTGGCGTGCTTAGCTTTATCAAATGTTTTTAGTGGTGGTGGTGGGGTGTAGCCATAAGCGAATGGAATAGGGTGCGGCGGGGGAGGGGAGGGGGACTGCCATTGCAACACACCACATCAAATTCGGACTAAAACGATAGATATTTTGGAGTAAAATTAACTGGCCTAAAACCTTTTTACCGTGTTAGTTTTTATCCATGTAAAAATGCACAGTGTTTCGTTTGCAACCCTATATAGCTGTTTGTAATGCTAATATGAATAAATATTGTTATCCAGATTCGGGTTTTTACGTTTAATTCGGACAAAAAGCAGCCCTCCAAACCCCGTCCCAAAACCCCCACAAAAAAGCAAAAACAAAATGAGAGCCTGTACGCCTATGGGTGTAGCTGGACCAAACAATATTATTTGGTGAATTTGGCCAAAAAAAAGTCTGTAGCCAAATTCAAATTTCAGTTAGCCGAAACAACATAACAAAAATAAGGCTTTTTGAAGAACTGTCTGAAATTATTCTATTTTCCATGCAGCTTTGTTTTTAGCGATTTAATAATGACATTTGGCAATTTACCTTAAACCCAGCTTAGATATTAATCTTAGGGAGCAATTATGATTGTAGATTAGTGTAGCTAACATAAACTATTATTCAGACAATATTGTGATTACGGTTTGGAACACTTGGGCTGGATTTGGAGAGTGGTATGACCATCCAGCCCAAGCCCCATGCCCATCCACCTGTCCATTGCACTGATCATGGGTAAGTTAATAATCAATTAATTGAATATCACCATTTAAAACTATTTAAACTTAATTCGCATGGATATAACTTTATTTAAATAAAAAAGATTACAGGTACTGACAGATCGGTGGAACAAACGTTTTCCACCGTTCCAAACGGAATGTAGCTCAGTGTTAGAACCTTCTTTCGAGGTGGTGTAGGTTGTAGGATCGATCTACCTAAGTGGACCCAACACAACCAGGTCTCTACTACTGGTATATCAAAGGTCGTGGTATGGATGTACAGTTTGTAGAAAATAACATATAAAAGACCATTTGGTATTCAATAGGAGTAGCATGTGTGACAACAGCGAATGTCGGTCTTTAAGTGGTGGTATAGCGCTTGCTTGATCCGCGGTCGGTCCAGGATCGATCCCCGTCGGTGGACCCATTGAGCTATTTTTCATCCCAGCCAGTGCACAATGACTGGTATATCAGAGGCCGTGGTATGTGCTATCCTGTCTGTGGCATGGTGCATATTAAAGATTCCTTTCTACTAATAGCTGATGATTAGTAAATCAATGTACTCCAGTGATGCGTTAAACAAAGTAAAATTCAACTTTCGTTTTTCATTCTAGACCAAGAAATAACTTATTCTAGACAGCAAATAACCGTGGTTTAAAATGTGCTGAGGAGTCGCAAAGAAAACCTCAATTTCCTTTCACAACTCTAGACCCACCCTGTACCCCATTATAAATATAATTAATTTTACAGTGACTCTCGCTATTAAAGAAAGAAGAACTAGGCCTAGATGTTTTATATTTGCTATTTTAATTATATTTTATTATTTATTAACTTATATATTTAAAAAAACCTAACTGATGTTAAGGTCACTAACCGTCGTTCGGGAGACGCGTATCTTTTCCGTTTCGTTTAAGATCCACTTACGGCCATTGATATCGATAACTGATGCAAGCAGTTGTAAGTAATGTGTAATTTAAACGTAATAAAAGTGTAATAGCCGAGACTATTTTACACCGCCTAATCACGGGGTTCAGTGCCTTGAACCCCGTGAACTTCACACAGTGACGCAGCAGTATTTGTACTGTAGACAGAAACAGTCAAACATGACATCACATATTTCACTCTCTTTACCAAACTCGCATGTTTTGTACCATCATCGTGTATCAACTAGTGTCAACTGGCTCGATGAAACATACGGATATAGTTACTACTGCTGATGCAATGTAAATCTAATTTAACATGCCAGACACGTTCCGATCCACGGAGCGTCGATATCGCAAACACTGAATTTGTTGAGTACTATATTATACCTAGCAGGAAACGAAAATAGCAGAATGGAGAATCACAGGAAGATCAACTGGATGATGACCTTCCATAAATGTGAAATATTAAAATGTACCATATACCCCGTATCAACCTCCATTTAAATGGTTTTGTTAATAATTTCAATTGGCTTAATGTAAAATTAAAAGAAAAACGTGCATTGTAATTACGACCCATTGATCGTTCTTTTTTTTGTTGTTATTTTATAAAAGCAATATTTTTTCTTAGGCCTGTAATTATTATATTAAGCAAAGCAAAAAATACGAATCCCGCTACTGAATACATTTTTAATAACCACGGTTCCACAATTTATACTAAAAACAAAATACCTAAAGGTCTTTGTATATATGATAAATTTCCAAAATGTTGTATACAGCAATTTTTATAGCAGCAGTGTCTGCAGAGAGAAACCTCTGTAGAATACACTGAAGTCCAACAGATCCTGATAGTTAAAATGTGGCCGTTCTCACTAAGACAAATATCTGAAGCTGGCGCCCAGTGAAAGGAATAGATCTCTTTACCATCCTGGCCGGCAGCGCCCACCACGTGGTACAGGTGGTTGCGGACGTTGTCGCTGGACCAAATCATGGCGCTAATGGTGCATCACTTACACGCAGTCGTGCTGGCGGGACGTGATTCAAGAATCCCAGCCAGACGGTACATCGCCACTAATGGAAAAGAAAGACACGTTTTGCTGAGCGACATCTCAGGAGCTACTAAGTGTGTCATGTCTATTAAAAATAATAACAATAATATTATAACTACAGTGTATATAATATTTCTTTAATTATGGGGCGGGATCTCGCTTAGTCGGTAGAGCCGTGGTATGTAATGTCCTGTCTGTGGTACACAGCGACTAATGGAAAAGAAAGACACGTTTTGCTGAGCGACATCTCAGGAGCTACTAAGTGTGTTATGTCTATTAAAAATAATAACAATAATATTATAACTACAGTGTGTATATATAATAGTTATTTAATTATGGGTTTGGGATATCGCTTAGTCGGTAGCGCGCCGAACCCCATCGGTGGACCCATTCTGTGATTTTGTTTTCTGTCCCAACCAGAGCCCCACGACTGGTATATCAAAGGACGTGGTATGTGATGTCCTGTCTGTGAGAAAGTATGTGGGAAAGTTAGAAAGGCCAAATGTTTAACATCCAGTAGTCGATGATTAATAATTTAATGTGATCGAGTGGTGTCGTTAAACAAAACAAAACATTTATTTCTCTAATTCAAGAAATAGCAAGATTAGAAAGCCTGTTATAAGACACGTGCATTTTTACAATGCACAATCGAACCTGTCTATGGCGGCATCTCAATTACACAAGGCCGATGTGGTTGTCATAGACAGGTGGCCTTCATATACAGGTATGAAAATGATCATTCAAATCTTAACATTTTAACGTTGAACTAGAACTCTATTAATGTACCATTATACATGTAAGTATGTAATTACGACAAATATGAAACGCACATCAGATATCCTATCGATATCCAATTTATATTTATATATTTATTACATGAAACAAAGAATGCTTTTAATACAACCCAACTGAAATAATAAACGTGAAAGAGTCTAAATTCTGAACATATAGCTCGGCCTCTGCCAGTGAACCAACTGTGGTGCTCGCACTTACGACACCACGTTTTGTGTAGCACTTTTGTCTGATTATTGAAGGATAGATTTAGTAAACAAGTTAGATGTTCTTTGTTCGGTAAATGGTTCCCTATTAGCTTTGTAAGTCAGCAATCCTCTTCTAGTGAGGTCTGTTGACGATTTTTTGGGGACTGGCTGGACAAAAGTGCCAATATTTTACCAAAGACTCACATCAGTGTGTGGATTAAAAAAGTTCCCAAGAACCAAAAATCTGACCAATAGGTGGCTCTCATGACGTCACAATTCAAAATGGCCTCCATTACAATTAGATTCACCAGCTACATTACATTGTGTTGCCCAATAAAGATGTATTGACACTTAATATAGTTTCTATCTTCGTCCACAAGTATAAATATATAGTACGTTTGATATGAATACTATTTTAGATGACTGGGCATTTCATGTTGAACTAATGGTCACCGATTTTCGTTGGTAACCAGTTTTCGAACATAGTATTATGCATTCAATATTTTTATAATTTAGGTTCTACTTCTACGCATTTTGTTTAAACTATAAATTTAAATATAACCATAAATACAACATATAGCTGTTGGAAATGTGGATAATATCCTTACATTACCATTAATACTGTCATACGTGTAAAACATCAAGGTATTGAAAAGGTATGAATTAAATATTTCACAGCAGATTATTGTTAACTTAGAATAAATATTTAATTATTTTAAATAATGTTTAGGCATATATATTATTAATCAACGTGTTACACAGCTTATACATCTCTATATGACGGTTTAAAATCATAACACCATTGTTTCTGGAGAAGATAAATACTTTGGCAATGCTGAAACATGGCATAGATTTGTGAAGAACTTTGCAGACTGTTTGAATCGTAGACAGATTCGTCTTTGGAATGTGATTGCCTTCTCCTTGCCATATGTCATAGTGGACAGTGTAAATAAATTCATCTGAAAAAGTGGCCTTGGAATACCCTCGATAATCTCTTGGGAGATTTAGGTTGTATTGAATCTCTCTCTCAGTTATTTGGTGGGCCTCTCTGGTCCATGTTACTCACAACATGGACCATATATGTTCCCTTAAGTGAAATATTTGTGATACATTTTTTTAACATTAAATGATGAGCAAGTCTGTTCTGAAAGTACGATTCATAGCATGGCTGGAAGATGGAAATGGAGTCCTTCAGTAGTACGTCAGTGTTGAGATACAGTGTTACAAAGTAAGCTCTCAAACCTTATCCTCGCTGATTAGGACACTTTTGAGATTTTACCTTGAAGCACAATCTCCCGTTGCTGAATAATTACTGATATGAAGGACTCGTCTTTGCATTTGCATTTACATTTAGATGGTCGCCTGTATTTCTACTTGTCAAGGAGTCACCGCGTTCCATAAGAGCTGAGTTATTCCGGAAACATTTTACCATTTATCTGCAATGGCAGATAGTCAAATACACCAACAAAAAAACCCTTTAAAATGTAAAGGGTAAAGATGGAATAATTAGTTTAAATGAAAATCCAAAATCACGGTGGCCGAGTTGATAGGACGCTGAACTGTCAACCGACATTCGAAACGATGCAGTAGGTTCGAAACCTGCCAATCGACACTTTGTGTTTTTAAATATTGGATCACAACTGAACCTTGGTAAGCTACACTGTTGCAAGGGTTTGAAACCAGATGCCTTCCATGATGTAACTAAAAGCATTACATGGAAAGTATTTCATCCTAAAAGGCCTTCCAACAATATACTGTACATTTGAACCAGCCAGTTAGCAAGACTTAGTATGATAACCCCTTGTTAAAAAAGTGTACCGAAAAGATAGTATTAACTACACGAGACTGAATGGATGATTCAGAGAAAGCTTTACAAAAAACGTCTTTGATAAGCTGATACGTCTTCAAAATGAAGAGATATAGATTCCGCTGTATTCTTCTATCATGGAATTAAACTGTATCCACTTTCTCTTAGATGCTTACAACCTATACACAGAACAAAGGTCAGATTTGTTGATACATCTTGATGTTTTGACTGGGTATGAACTATTACATCTCCAGAACTCTGATGGTGGAGCACCGATTCAAATGCTAAGTAACTTACAGCAACTGTTTCAACATTTCGCTCTTAAGAAGCTTCTATCATTTTTTTTTTTTTTTTTTTTTTTTACATAGAATTGGTTTAATTTTGATCTGGTTTAGGCAAACAAGTGGAATGTGTCATAAAGATGTCTTATAAATTAAGATATCAACCATGTCACATTGTGGAATTACTTCCTCTGTGTTTATTTAGCTAAGGCAGAATAGTTTGCGTTTTAGCCGTTTTAGTGGCTAAGAAAGATTCTCGTGAAAACAGAGGTCTACATGGACATTTTGCACCATATTGCTATATTCACTACATTCATTTAAAAGATGTTATCGACCAACAGACACTTTTTAACGATTGTAATTACGTATCAATTATATTTTTCAGCATAAAATATTAGTGGCTGTATATTAAACGTGTTTCTGATCGTTCTAATATTTGTACTAGGTTAAATTTCATTTTATTTCCTAAACTACATTTTTTTTTGTACGTACGAAATTATTTGAAGACAAAAATCCAGTTTGGGCTTCTTACAAATATTAAGACGACTAGAAACACATTGAATATACAGACACTGATATTCTAAACAAGAAAATATATTTAATATGTAAGTTTAATCGTAGAAATATTTTATTAGTCGGAAACATCTTACAGTGCAGCAAACTCAGGAATGTCCCTTTGAAGCCGAAAACAGGAAGATGTCGACCATTACTATAGACAGATATACTGCATATCATGTTGCACTCACTAACATCCAACTGCAATATTAAGAATTTAACTTATTTGGTAGCATTTTATATCTAGCTAGGCAGAGTACAAACAGCTAGTACCATAATATTTGTTTACATTTATTTCTGAAATCCCACAGATAATATGTGCATAATTCACCGACGTATATTAAAATTGTTATGTGCTGCTGCTCGGCGTAAACAGTGGTTTACTCAAGAATTATTAGTAGAAATAGAAAGTAAACTGAAACATAGAAACATCTACATGCTGTGTCCATCAAAACATCACCCATTTCTGTCACATCAAAGAATTATCACTAGATTTGTGTGCAAAAAAACCCAAACAACAAAACATATACGATAACTGACGTCACGCATTAACATGTGACCCTTTCCATATAAATTAATTTGTTTCTGTCAGTATGTTAAATTATTTAATTGAAATTAATACAGACATGTAGTTCACAGAATAATCCTTAGACCGTTACACTTTAATTGAAAAAGTACTAAAATATTTTTGACGGAAAACAACCAATGTGCTGTTTGGATAGACTTAGAAAATGACGTCATACAGGCCTGTTGGTTGAAAATGTTGTTCTTGAGAATTGATTATAATCTTAAGACCATAATGGGTCTCTGGTGAAAAAAATGGCACTTTTGTCAAGTCTGTCCCCAAACAGTCCTAAAATGACATTAACAGACCTCACTATTCTGACTAATGAAGGCAACGCATGTGAACGACAAACCCGTTTACTTTAGTAAAAACCGTATCTCTGCACACGGTAGAGTCAAAAGGGTATTTTAATAAAGTGATTGCCTCCATGAATTAACATCAGGTGTCTCATCTATAGGAGGACTTCCACTCCCGGCATCATTCTTGCACCGTATATAAGACGGGTTTAATGCATCAAAACCTGGACTGGGCAGAGCTCGGAAGAATGCATTTGGCTGTGATGGCACACACTCACGAAGCACTGAGATGTTGGACCGGCCTCGGTGGCACGGTGGTTAAGCCATCGGTCTGCAGGCTGGTAGGTACATGGTTCGCAGCTCGGTACCGGCTCCAACCCAGACCGAGTTCTTAAGGGCTTAATGGGTAGGTATAAGACCACCACAACCTCTTCTCTCTCACTAACCACTAACCAACTAACAACTAAACCACTGTCCTGGACAGACAGCCCAAGTTAAGGTGTGTGCCCAAGCTGAGGTGTGTTCCCAGGATAGCGTGCTTGGACCTTAATTGGATATAAGCACGAAAATAAGTTTGAAATGAAAACGAGATGTTGGTAAATAATATTCCTTTCCTTTCCACTGATGTTTTTTGACTCAGGGGAGGCAACTAGTGTTGTAAACTTGGCGAGTTCGAGACGGGTTATGGAATAATAACGGTTAAGGTTCCTTCACATAAATCCCATTGCCGGTAAACTTTGACTCTCAGTCTGCCTTTTCACAGTACAGCTTGGAATGCGATGATTGTTTTGTCGTTCAGATATAACAATACCCATCCTAATGGTATACCATCTAAGAAACATACCTAATAAGTTACTATTTATAATTTGCGGTCGCTTTATTACAGTACATTTTGTCCACAGACGATTCGCCCACTCATGGTTTTTGTCTTATTTGTGACACTAAAACTCTTAGTGGGCGGGACGTATCCCAGTGGTAAAGCGCCCGCTTGATACGCGGTCGGTCTAGGATCGATCCTCGTCGGTGGACACATTGGGCTATTTCTCGTTCCAGCCAGAGCTCCACAACTGGTGTAATAAAGGCCGTGGTATGTACTATCCTGTATGTGGAATGGTGCATATAAAAGATCTCTTGCTGCTAATCGAAAAGAGTAGCCCATGAAGTGGCAACAGCGGGTTTCCTCTCTCAATATCTGTGTGGTCCTTAACCATATGTCTAACGCCATATAACCGTAAATAAAATGTGTTGAGTGCATCGTTAAATAAAACATTTCCATCCTAAAACTCTCTCTATATATATTACGTTAATGATCTGTTTTATTAGTGTATTTCATCCAAAAACAATTCGTTTAAAAACCAAACCCCTCGCTCCCCCCAAAAAAAAACCCACCAAAAAAAACTAAAAAAACCCCAACCCAACAACAAAGAAAGATTTTTATATACATGTGTAATTATAAAATATATTATTTGAATTAGAAAAAGTCAAATAGAAAAACAAAACAAAAAACCCACCCACAAAACAATTCGTCTGCAAAACATTTCGTCAGCTCATCTCGTACATTATCGTGAGTATATAGCATTTACGTTTTTCATAATAATTTTGGTGTGACAAAGAATCCAAATATCTCACTGAGCGGTGTCTATCTATGTGTGTGAGTCTATGTGTGTGTCTATGTCAGGCACGGCGGAAGCAAGTAGACATGGGGGTGGGGTGGGGTGGGGTGGGCGCTGAGTGAAATCGAGGGCGCAAAGCAACGTTTCTAGAGAGCTCGGGGATATGCTCTGCCATAAAGTTTTGAAAACTAGATGTCCTGAAATGCAATTTCCTGCATTCTACAAGTAAAGTTAATCCGTGCCTTAAGATTTACTAATAATAATGGGGGTGGTGGTGTGTGTGTGCGTTGGGAGATGTGACTAGAGCCCCCCAGCCCTCCTGCTCCGCTGTGCCTGTGTGTGTGTGTGTGTGTTTTTTTTTTTCTCTGTCTCTGTCTCTCTCTCCGTCTCCCTCCCTCCGCCCCCCCCTCTCTCTCTCTCTGTGTGTATCTGTGTCTATGTGTGTGTGCGTCTGTGTGTGTGTATGTGTGTGTGAGTCTGTGTGTGTGTCCTTATATGTGTGTCTCTGTGTGTATCTGTTTCTGTCAGTGTGTGTGTGTCTGTGTGTCTGTAAGTGTGTGCCTGTCTGTGTGTGCGTGCGTGCGCTTCCAGTGAACAAAAGCAAAACATTAAAGGTGTATTTTTTTTAATTTGACAGCTAAGGGGTTAAACCCCTAAACCCTCTTGGAAACACCACTGGTTATATTTTTGAGTCATTAGATTGAGGTCTTGTTAAAATAAGCTCACACTGCAGTAAAACCCACCAGTGGGGTCATTCCCGCAGATTGATGTAGAGATTGCACTTCAAGATGGTATTAGTCTTTTGCATGACAAACTGTAATTTTACTACCGCCAGTAATCAGAATCGGTGTAGTTTCAATGTAGTTTCTGTATGAGGCCTGTACCCAATAAAACACAATACCATCAATTTCAAATCACATCAGTGAACGACAATGCGGTCAAATAGCATTAGATCATAGATCAAGAATGCTTCACATCAATCACAATGTTTTGAATTATGAGTGTAAAACAGAAAAAGTAGACAGTTCAATTTGTAAACTGATTGATCAATTTATGAACTGATTGATCAATTTATGAATTTATTGATAATTTTTTGAACTGACTGCCAGTTAGACTTGTTCTGTAGCATTGTAACGATGTATATTGTTACATGTATCTGAAATCTAGTATTTTAGTCATTTAGATATATCTGTTAAAGTAAGAATGATTACATTTTATTTGTAAAGGTTATCAATTGCAATACATCTAAACTGCCTGGTATATTACACATAGTTGCCATTCATAACTATATTAATATGGTTATGCAAGGCAACTATGTACAATATTCCAGGCAATAACAATTACAAATGCTGAAAACAGAATCCTTACACACCCGTTGGTGAGAACACCACGCGTTATTTTTGGTTACACATGGTTGTTGACACATGAACGTGTGTTAACAATTTCAAGACACACGACTGGCTGATCCTAGGTGATAACCAGGTTACCAATGCCATACAACCAATGAACAAATACACGATGGAAATCAATTAGACTGACGTATAGTTAACCTGACATTCATGTGTCTGTGACGCGCAAGTCAGCTACAAGTGCAACGACTGTAAATAACTTTTAGTCGGAAAAGATGTTAAAATTGGCTTAAAACCTGGTTTTTGAGGATATGTAAGAAACAGAATAATACATTTGTGTCCGTTAGATACCATTTATCTCACAACTCGTTGTTTAAAAACGTACCAAACTCGCTTTCGCTCGTTAGATACATTTTAAAACAACTCGTGAGATAAATGGTATCTTAGCGGACACTCATGTATTATTCCAGGGGCGTAGGCTTGGGGGGGGGGGGGGCGGTTCGGACGAACCCCCTCGCTGAAGCAAATTGTTCGCTTTCAGAACTAAAAGATACAGATTTACACATATGGAGTTTCTGGTGGTGCAAAAACAAAATAGAAAAAGGGTCCACTTGGTTCATATTCGACCCCCCCCCCCCTCCCCCCAGATCCAGATCACGCTACGCCCCTGTATTCTCTATTTATACTAGACGAACGTGGCCTGTGTAACATATATTGTGTCACTAACGTAGCGTGAGGGTGTGAACTGTCTGTCCATAACTCTAGTTTAATGGCCAGTGGTTAGTGAGGTTAGTGAGGTTATTGAGAGAGAAATCTGTTAAGTGGTTTTACAACTTCACATCAAGCTGTTAAAAAGTAAAATATCCGCCTACCTCCTACATTAAACTTTAAGATTAAGGTTGGGATTAGATTTTCACTTTCTATCAATACAATGGAAGATTGAGGTTAGATTTAAGGTTAGGATTAGGTTTCCTCTTTATATCGATACAATGGAGTGTTAAGGTTAGATTTAAGGTTAGGACTAGGTTTCCTCTTTATATCAATACAATGGAAGATTGAGGTTAGATTTAAGGTTAGGATTAGGTTTCCTCTTTATATCAATACAATGGAGGGTTAAGGTTAGATTTAAGGTTAGGATTAGGTTTCCTCTTTATATCAATACAATGGAGGGTTAAGGTTAGATTTAAGGTTAGGATTAGGTTTCCTTTTTATATCAATACAATGGAGGGTTAAGATTAGATTTAAGGTTAGGATTAGGTTTCCTCTTTATATCAATACAATGGAGGGTTCAGGTTAGATTTAAGGTTAGGTTCCCTCTTTAGGTCAGTACAATTAGGGATTGGGGGCAAGCGGATATATTTTCTTGTGAAAACTCGTTCCGGGTGGATTCCGGTACATACTAGTTTCTAAACAGCCGATAGTGACAAGACAAATATTACGATTTCATCAGTTGCTATGTAATCGGCTATTCCCGCACGAGGCACTTGTATGGTGTGGTGTCACCTTAAGTCTGAAGTCTTTTGCTACTCCATTAAAGGCGGCAAGACTCTCACAGGCCAAAAAGAAAAGAAGAAAAAAAAAAAAAAAAAAAAAAAACCCCGTTAAATAATTAATGTAAACCGCATTTCACAACTATTTTATAACTTTTAAATATGATTTGTTTTTCTGCCAAGTGTTTAATAATGTTAGAGATAATGTGCCTAACTCAGTTGTGAAATCTTCCGCAATGTAATTCTATAAAACTGAATTACGATTCACATATATCATGCAAGGCGCTCCATTCATCGATTTTGACGCAACTAGACCGTTCTAGATTTAACTCTGCAAGCTACTGAATAAAACATTCACAGAGTGACAAACCGTTTTAGGACACAAGGACCAAACGTTTAACCTTGTTGGCGGATGTGTGTGTAGATAACCATCAACTCCCTGTTGAAAAGGGCAGGTGGGAAAATAGACCACAAGACGAAAGGAAATGTACCCTTTGTAACCAAAATGAATTAGGTGATGAATATCATTATCTTTTTATTTGTCCATTTTTTGTCGATACTCGTAAGAAATAATTATATTAAGTCAAAATTCTTGTTCAGGCCAAATATTCTAAAAGTTCACAAACTGTTTAATAGTAAAAGTTTGCCAGTATTAAGAAATCTATCTAAATTTGTACGAATCATTTTTAATACACTCTCGTAAAATTGAAAAGATATGTTGCAGGAAACTACTATATCCCTCGAGTGTTACATTATTCTAAAAGACGCACTTACCTCTGGTGAAGTAACGGTTATAGAAACGAGCTCTAGTCTATTTTCGAGGGTATTCTCCATTTCAACGTCAAGCACTCGTTTCACTCTAAATGTAACTTTATAGGTTTATAGATCAACCGAACTTAGCGTTCACTTTCGCGGGTTGAAACTGGAATCTGCGACTTTAATAAACAGTAATTTCTCTGTCCTGTATAACATCGTTTACACATGCAATGCAGCAACACACTAGATTTATTCAACTCGTTTGTTTTCGATACAACAAATGTGGTGAAGAACTTAAATAATAATAAACAAAGTCCCATCGCCATTTTTCTTTTCACACCTTGATGATGACTCCAGGAAAGAATATATAAGATTCCATCATATGCGGCCATGAGCGATAGAAAAACAATACAGCAGAGGTGGTGGAAATTTCGACCTTAGACGAGACGTGCATATTATATACTGAGTCAAATTAAAAACGTCACAATCTAACAAAGTCAATAAAGTCAATGAGTGTTGAAAGCAGGTATATTATAATTTATAATGTACATTTTCTACGTGTTGTACAGAAATTATTTTAAAATTAATTATTGAAAATGGTTTGTTTAATGTCTGGACAGCATGGCGCCAATCGTGAGCATGGTGACACTAAGACTATTGAGGCATTGCGGGACGCCACGCTGAAACACGCTATTTGGACGAATGAGGTAATTATATGAGAACATCCACTTAACAGTTTCAATTATATCATGTAACCACTCATTGTTTTCCCACTGTGTTTATGTAATTCGCTCAGTAAACAATTTCGAGATACGTCACGAAAACGGACCCTGAGAGACACGTTTGTTTAGATGCAAATGAATATGGTTGTGTTTGAGCGAGACAATATTAGTGTAATTGGTGTAAACGAGGTTCCTACTCGTATCGCTTCTTGCGATAACTACTCAGAGTAGATTGCATGACGCGCTCTGTGATACGTCACCTTGCACGATACCTTAGTATATTTACTCCTACTGAAATGGGGAGAATACTCTTGACAGTACTGTTGGGAATCTATCATCGCCCAAACGACTGAGAGTATACTCTTGGGGTGAAAGAGTATTATACTATTATACTACTGTCCTGTTCAATTATTTTGAAAGACAAAGGCTTGTTTTGCTAATTTCGTTTTACACTTATGAAAACAAACCCAAAACTCAAGATATTTCATATATTATAATCCTTTATCTAAAAGGCACGTAGTCTTAATTTCAATTTTAAACAAATCGATACATGTTTTAAATGCAAATTATTTCTGTTATCAGTACCTAAAGCTATTTGCATACAGAAATTACTGGTAGATCATGATACTGTGTGAAGATGTTTATAGTTTGCTGTATTAAAGCAAGGCTGAGCACGTTTTATCTGTATGTAGTAAAAAAAATTAAAAAAAAAAAATTAAAAATAAAAAAAATTCAGCCAGACGAGCACGTTTTGATATTGTGGTTCTTTTTCGAGGTTTAGATAAGGGTGTAACAGGCGAGCTTCAGCGAGCCTGTTACACCGTTATCAAACCGAGCCAAATAACCACGATATCAAAAAGTAGTAACTTGATTTTTTTTATCATGCATTCAAGTTATATTTAATAATATGTTTCAGTCAAAAGCGGTATAGATACTATTATAATTATCGTGTAGAAACTACTATCGAAAGTCGGATAATAGCAGGTGCCCGAAAGCATCTTGGGAATGACATAACCAGCCAAAACGTTATGTGTTGACGTTTATGAATAAAACTGATATAAGCAGCATATCAATACACCCAGGCAGTACACCAACAATGTGTGGCACTTCATATTTAATCTACCTGCAAGAAAATAGGGGGCCACATAGCATTTTAGAGATTGTATGAAGGTTTTTATTAGCAACCCCCCACATACACACAGGCACCCACCCACCCACACACACACACATACACACACACACACGCACACAGTCACCCCCACACATGTAACCCACCCACCCCGCGCGCACATATACACACACACACACACACACACACACACACACACACACACACAGGCACCCACGCACTTTTACTCTGCAGGTAATTCTACCACATATTCATGCAATGATTCTATATTCAGGTGTAACTAGGTCTCAGATATCTGGCAATTGTGACACTCGGTCCATTGTTACAGAAGATCAGACGATACCCACAGCCCTAACTTAAACAATTCACGGAGAATCGCGTGGAACAGATATCTGGCAATTGTGACACTCGGTCCATTGTTACAGAAGATGAGAAGATACCCACAGCCCTAACTTAAACAATTCACGGAGAATCGCGTGGAACAGATATCTGGCAATTGTGACACTCGGTCCATTGTTACAGAAGATGAGAAGATACCCACAGCCCTAACTTAAACAATTCACGGAGAATCGCGTGGAACAGATATCTGGCAATTGTGACACTCGGTCCATTGTTACAGAAGATGAGAAGATAGCCACAGCCCTAACTTAAACAATTCACGGAGAATCGCGTGGAACAGATATCTGGCAATTGTGACACTCGGTCCATTGTTACAGAAGATGAGAAGATAGCCACAGCCCTAACTTAAACAATTCACGGAGAATCGCGTGGAACAGATATCTGGCAATTGTGACACTCGGTCCATTGTTACAGAAGATGAGAAGATACCCACAGCCCTAACTTAAACAATTCACGGAGAATCGCGTGGAACAGATATCTGGCAATTGTGACACTCGGTCCATTGTTACAGAAGATGAGAAGATAGCCACAGCCCTAACTTAAACAATTCACGGAGAATCGCGTGGAACAGATATCTGGCAATTGTGACACTCGGTCCATTGTTACAGAAGATGAGAAGATACCCACAGCCCTAACTTAAACAATTCACGGAGAATCGCGTGGAACAGATATCTGGCAATTGTGACACTCGGTCCATTGTTACAGAAGATGAGAAGATAGCCACAGCCATAACTTAAACAATTCACGGAGAATCGCGTGGAACAGATATCTAGCAATTGTGACACTCGGTCCATTGTTACAGAAGATGAGAAGATAGCCACAGCCCTAACTTAAACAATTCACGGAGAATCGCGTGGAACAGATATCTGGCAATTGTGACACTCGGTCCATTGTTACAGAAGATGAGAAGATACCCACAGCCATAACTTAAACAATTCACGGAGAATCGCGTGGAACAGATATCTGGCAATTGTGACACTCGGTCCATTGTTACAGAAGATGAGAAGATACCCACAGCCCTAACTTAAACAATTCACGGAGAATCGCGTGGAACAGATATCTGGCAATTGTGACACTCGGTCCATTGTTACAGAAGATGAGAAGATAGCCACAGCCCTAACTTAAACAATTCACGGAGAATCGCGTGGAACAGATATCTGGCAATTGTGACACTCGGTCCATTGTTACAGAAGATGAGAAGATACCCACAGCCCTAACTTAAACAATTCACGGAGAATCGCGTGGAACAGATATCTGGCAATTGTGACACTCGGTCCATTGTTACAGAAGATGAGAAGATACCCACAGCCATAACTTAAACAATTCACGGAGAATCGCGTGGAACAGATATCTGGCAATTGTGACACTCGGTCCATTGTTACAGAAGATGAGAAGATAGCCACAGCCCTAACTTAAACAATTCACGGAGAATCGCGTGGAACAGATATCTGGCAATTGTGACACTCGGTCCATTGTTACAGAAGATGAGAAGATAGCCACAGCCCTAACTTAAACAATTCACGGAGAATCGCGTGGAACAGATATCTGGCAATTGTGACACTCGGTCCATTGTTACAGAAGATGAGAAGATACCCACAGCCCTAACTTAAACAATTCACGGAGAATCGCGTGGAACAGATATCTGGCAATTGTGACACTCGGTCCATTGTTACAGAAGATGAGAAGATACCCACAGCCATAACTTAAACAATTCACGGAGAATCGCGTGGAACAGATATCTGGCAATTGTGACACTCGGTCCATTGTTACAGAAGATGAGAAGATACCCACAGCCATAACTTAAACAATTCACGGAGAATCGCGTGGAACAGATATCTGGCAATTGTGACACTCGGTCCATTGTTACAGAAGATGAGAAGATACCCACAGCCCTAACTTAAACAATTCACGGAGAATCGCGTGGAACAGATATCTGGCAATTGTGACACTCGGTCCATTGTTACAGAAGATGAGAAGATAGCCACAGCCCTAACTTAAACAATTCACGGAGAATCGCGTGGAACAGATATCTGGCAATTGTGACACTCGGTCCATTGTTACAGAAGATGAGAAGATACCCACAGCCCTAACTTAAACAATTCACGGAGAATCGCGTGGAACAGATATCTGGCAATTGTGACACTCGGTCCATTGTTACAGAAGATGAGAAGATACCCACAGCCATAACTTAAACAATTCACGGAGAATCGCGTGGAACAGATATCTGGCAATTGTGACACTCGGTCCATTGTTACAGAAGATGAGAAGATACCCACAGCCCTAACTTAAACAATTCACGGAGAATCGCGTGGAACAGATATCTGGCAATTGTGACACTCGGTCCATTGTTACAGAAGATGAGAAGATACCCACAGCCCTAACTTAAACAATTCACGGAGAATCGCGTGGAACAGATATCTGGCAATTGTGACACTCGGTCCATTGTTACAGAAGATGAGAAGATACCCACAGCCCTAACTTAAACAATTCACGGAGAATCGCGTGGAACAGATATCTGGCAATTGTGACACTCGGTCCATTGTTACAGAAGATGAGAAGATACCCACAGCCCTAACTTAAACAATTCACGGAGAATCGCGTGGAACAGATATCTGGCAATTGTGACACTCGGTCCATTGTTACAGAAGATGAGAAGATAGCCACAGCCCTAACTTAAACAATTCACGGAGAATCGCGTGGAACAGATATCTGGCAATTGTGACACTCGGTCCATTGTTACAGAAGATGAGAAGATACCCACAGCCCTAACTTAAACAATTCACGGAGAATCGCGTGGAACAGATATCTGGCAATTGTGACACTCGGTCCATTGTTACAGAAGATGAGAAGATAGCCACAGCCCTAACTTAAACAATTCACGGAGAATCGCGTGGAACAGATATCTGGCAATTGTGACACTCGGTCCATTGTTACAGAAGATGAGAAGATACCCACAGCCCTAACTTAAACAATTCACGGAGAATCGCGTGGAACAGATATCTGGCAATTGTGACACTCGGTCCATTGTTACAGAAGATGAGAAGATACCCACAGCCCTAACTTAAACAATTCACGGAGAATCGCGTGGAACAGCAAATAATTCTAATGGCTCAGCGAAAACACACCAGTTTATTAAACCCATGAATGTGTTGGTATTTTGCATTACAAAAGAAAGAGATAATAATTTTCACAGTCATCACATTGTTTGACGTATCTATATGAATCATATTGCCTGAACATTGAAAATAGCAAATAAGTAGGATTTTTTTTGTAAAAAAAAAAAAAAAAAAGGAAAAAAAGGTCAAAATGTATCATATTTGCAAATAATGACACATCCGAAACTTCACACATATAATTGTTTTTTTTTGTTTGTTTTTTTAGGATGAAAAATAACTGAACATTAAGAATTTACGTAGTTGCACGTAGCCATGTCAATATGTGTTTCTTAGATTTTAATGTCAATGTCTTATAGTAAGGCCAAACACAATGGTATTTCTGTAAAAACCGTAATCTAAGATCACGATAGCAAATACACATAATTAAACAACGTAATCCTCGTCAATGGTATTCGTCTTGCTATGTACACATGATGATGTTCTCTTTGAATGCTATTTTTAACATACAATGTTTAAGCTGGAAAGGTTGGAATCATAGCATTTTGAATAAAATGATCTTTGAGTTAGTACAAGTTCTACTATATTCTCAGAATCCGAAACTTGTAAAAAACCAAAAACACCCAACAAACTAGTTCTTCCCACAGAGATTTAAAATACAACTCCTAATATTTGCATATTATAACAGTATTTGAATTTATTTTTTAAAGTAATCTTCACGTATTGCAAACTATAGTGTGGTAGAACATTCACCTTAGATTCTTGGGTCGAAGGATCGAATCCTGTCAGTGGACCTATTCTGTGATTACTTTGTTTTCGTCCTAACCAAAGACTTGTATATCAAAGGATGTTCTATGTGCTGCCCTATCTTTGGAAAAGTGCATATAAACGGTCATTTGATGCTAATGGTTTCCTCTAAAACGGACAACGGGTTTCCTCTCTCCATATTTATATGGTCCTTAACCATATGTCTAACGCCATATAACCGTAAATAAAATGTGTTGAGTGCGTCGTTAAATAAAACATTTCCTTCCTTCCTTCGTCTAAAACGATGTCAGATATTCAATAGCCGATAATTAATAAATCAATGTGCTCTAGTGATGTCAATAAATAAAGGTACCCTACTGAGTTAAATAAAGACAAAACCGTAACAAACTTATGGAGATGGACATTAAATGTACCCTCCTGAGTTAAATAAAGACAAAACCGTATCAAACTTATGGAAATGGACATTAAATGTACCCTCCTGACTTTGCTACCATTATAAAATATGTTTTAACAAACAGATCCTGTTTAAAACACCCTAAAACTACATACTAAATACATTTTCTTGTTTACAACATCAGTGTCCCTATACACAATGTGTTTCGTTCTGTCCTATCTTTTGTAGCAGTCCACACTCGATATAATTCCGTATGTAGGAAAAAAATATATATATACGCATCAAGAAGTAAAATGAAACTTTAGCTCCTACAAACATTAGAACAACCAGAAACACACTAAATATACAGACACTGATATTCTAAACGAAAAAAAAAAAAAAAAAAAATAATAATAGAGAGAGAGAGAGATATTGATTTAATATGTAATTTTAACCTGGGACCTAATTCACTAAACTCTTGCAACTTTGCGATCTCACAGTGCAATGCTAAAAGACTTGCAAAGAGGATACTTTGTTGTCTAGCAGAGCCTAAGAGAGCTTTGTGAATTAGGCCCCTGATCTATAAGTCGGAAACATGTTAGAGCTATTAGCCGGGGAACGACAGCACACTCAAGATATTCACGGAATAGATAGGTTGGCCAGATCGCCGTATAAAGTATATACCGGTCAATAGCCAATGAATTCTATGTGGCTGTTATCAGGAAATCATCTAAGCTTCGTCATATAAGGTCGTCATACTGATTTTCTATTTGAATATTTTGTAAGCGTTATCTTTTAACCGTCACCGACAATGCCCAGGAGCGATATCTAGCTCAGCCGGTAGAGCACTTGCCCCAGATGCTTTGACCCATTCTCTGATTATGTTTTTCCATTCTGTGTTTTGGTCACCAATAACCATGAAACAGCCCACAGTCTTTTCGTGATGCTGTCATAAATGGTGTATACGATTTGAGAAGAATCCCGCTAGATCACTAACAGTAACTAAAATCGTTTACTACGAAAGCATTTGCTTAAAAGCATACATTTACTGTCCAGTTGTTCTGCTGATAGCGCAGCCACAGGCGAACCCTGGGTGGGGGCATGGGGGCCATGGACTCCCAATAACACGTATTTCCAAACCACTACCTTTGATATTTGCATGGACACTTAGGGTGACACCCAATGTCGTTGGCCCCCACCCCCCTCCCCCTCCGAATATAAAATCCTGATACGTCAATGAAATGAGGACACAGGGCTGTTCCAAGGGGAACAGAGAGCAGCCATCTTCCCGTGGAAAACAAATGCAAAAAGAGCTACATCCGTGTTTGTTTTGCTTATTATTTTAAGCTAAATACGCCCCAGACATTATCACGTCCTTCGATACATCAAGGGAAGTGAACTATTTAAAAGGGGAAATAACTCAATGGGCCGGCTGACGGTAATGGACATTTCTACCCATGATGCTTCAGGAAAATGATTTTACCGCTGAGCTACGAGTTCATTTACACAATGACAATTCACTGTTCCAAAAAGTCAATAACTAGCAGAGCCTAGGGGCCATGAGGTCACCATAAACTGTGGATAAAATAATATTGGTTTAAAACCAATTGCGATTCCAGTTAATGAAATATCTAATGGTCATTACTAATGCAAACACCGATTCCATATCTCAATAAACGCAGATACTTTATGATTTTCGTATATTCGTAAGGTTCGCGCTGCATACAAATCACCAGTGTTTGGAGACTTTCTTTTCAAGCCAAAACCCTCGCAGAATTAAAGTATAAAGTTGTAGTCCATAGGATATTATGAACCGCAGGCAAAAAAGAAAAAAACAGAAGAAAAAACAAGTGTTAAAAGCTGTAGTCAAAGATGCAGAGCCGACTGCAAATACAATTAATTAAGTTTCAGCACAGCGGACAAGAGTCAAAACATGGAGATAACCCGGTGCATGTTTGTGAATTCCAGCCGAAGACAATTTGTGACGTAAACATGTTACCACTACTATAGAGATAATCCTTTAGTTTTCTGAATTCCGTTTTGTGACAGATGATGATCGAATACGCGAAAGAAAGAGAGAGAAAGAGAAAAAAGGGGAGAAAATTAGTTCTAATCTCTGTATCTAACGGGGGCGGGATGTAGCCCAGCGGTAAAGCGCTCGCTTGATGCACGATCGGTTTAGGATCGATCCCCGTCGGTGGACCCATTGGGGGTATTTCCAGCCAGTGCTCCACAACTGGTGTAACAAAGGCCGTGGTATATACTATCCTGTCTGTAGGATGGTGCATATAAAAGATCCCTTGCTGCTAATTGAAAAGAGTAACCCTTGAAGTGGCGACAACGAGTTTCATCTCTATATCTGTGTGGTCTTTAACCATATGTCTGACGCCATATAACCGTACATAAAATGTGTTGAGTGCGTCGTTGAATAAAATAATTCCTTCCTTCCTTCCTGTAACTTACTGCCAAGTATTAACAAACTTTGCCGATGTTTTAAGAAATCACTGGGACACCAAAGGCATTGTATCATGAGGAATTTCATATTTACCAATCTAACAGTTAAAGTTTAAAGTTTGTTTAACGACACCACTAGAGCACATTGATTTATTAATCATTGGCCATTGAATGTCAAAGATTTGGTAATTTTGACATATAGTCTCAGAGAGGAAACTCGCTACATTTTTCCATTAGTAGCAAGCAATGAATCTTTTATATGTACCATCCCACAGACAAGATAGCACATGCCTTTGACATACCAGTCTTGGTGCACTGGCTGGAACGAGAAATAGCACAATGAACCCAACGGCGGAGACCGCGCATCAAGCGAGCTCTTTACCACTGGGCTACGTCCCGCCCCTTCCAATCTAACAAAAAAAGCCCACCATTTATTACATTTATAGTTATTTTCGTGCTTATATCCAATTAATGTTCAAGCACGCTGTCCTGGACACACACACATCTCAGCTATTCGGGCTGTCTGTCCAGGACGGTGGATTACTCGTTGTTAGTGGTTAGCTTGAGAGAAGTCAGTGTAGTGGTCTTACACATAACCACTGAGTTGTTAAACTCACTCTGGATGGGTGCCGGTACCGATATGCGAACCCAGTAACTACCAGCCTTATGTCCGAGGACATAACCACTACATCACTGATGCCGGTAAAGCCAAACAAAACAAAAGGAAACAACAAAAATATGAAAAGCACTATGTATTAGGCGGTAACACACGGAATCTCGTATTTGCCAATCGAACAGAAAAAACTTAACAAAACATGACAATACAACAAAACAAATTAACAGGCAAATAAATTATAAAATGTACCACAAATCACACACACAGACATGCAGACACACAGACAGACAGACACACACACACACACACACACACACACACAGGCACAGACAGGGGCACAGACAGACACACACACACACACTTACACACTTACACACACATACACACACACACACACACACACACAGACAGACACACAGACACACACAGACACACACACAGAGAGAGACACACAGACACACACACACACAACCAAAAACTGAGAAACATGAAAAGAAACACAAATATTTATTAGTATGGCTTTCTGGGCGCTAATTATAATTAGAGAACCCTCATTAGATGATAATAAAGATACTCCATACCATGACGTCACTTATGATCTCGAGGTAAAAAAAATTGAACATATGTTTATGCTACAAACCTCATGATAAACAAAAATGTTGATAAAACAACCTTTCATGTTATTACTGAACTTTGAACTGCTTGCCATGCCAAGAGGAACTATGCTGACATATCTATTGACTGCAAATCTTTGAATTTCAAGATGCCACAAACTAAACTGTGAAATACTGGCGGGATCTAGCTCAGTTGGTAGAGCGCTGGCCTGAGGTGCTTAATTCGTAGGATCGAACCACCTCTGTGAACCCATTCTCTGATTGCTTATTTCCATCCCAACCAGTGCCCCACGAGTTGTATATGAAAAGCGGTGGAAATGTGCTCTACTGTCTATGTGAAAGTGCATATAAAAGATCCATTGCTTCTAATGGAAACATGTAGTGGGTTTCCTCTAAGACTAGGGGCGGGATTTAGCTCAGTCGGTTGAGTGCTCGCTTGAGGTGCTTGCGTCGCAGGATCGAACCACCTCGGTGGATCCATTCAACTGACTGGATTTTTTTCTCGTTCCTACCAGTGCACCACAACTGGTCAAAGGCCGTGGTATGTGCTTTCCTGTCTGCATTAGAAAAAAATGTATCCGGTTTCCTCTAATGACTACCAGTCAGAATTACCAAATGTTTGACATCCAATAGCCGATGATTAATTAATCAATGCGCTCCAGTTGTGTCGTTAAACAAAACAAACAAACTTCTCTAAAACTACGAATAAACAAATTAATAAATCAATATGATCTAGTGGTATGGTTAAACAAAACAGACTTTAACTTTTAACTTTTACTAGTAGTCAGAACCGTTTTCAGTGCACGTAGTTTTAGGTGCGATGCAGGCGCGGAATGTAGAAAATGAACGCATAAATAAATAAATTCTGCGATTGTCAATAGCAATGGTTTTACATGCGCGGCGCTGTTTATGGTAACCGCGCATGTGCAATGCCCACGCCGCGTCAGAACCTGCGCACATTTAAAACAGCTGTTAGTGTGCTTACATCCAAATGATCCAAGCTCAAAATGAAGCTTAGCATACTCATTGGCTTTACGTCTGGGACTGTCTAAAACGAGAAGGCAATTTTTAAAACGTTAATAACATTCACTAGTGACTGATTTTCAATGGTGTTTCATTCATGTATATTTTTTTTGCACTTCTAGCTCGAAGATTCCGTATTGATCACATTTCCCGCCGATTACTGGTTTAATGTGGTTTCCCATTCAAATTGATACAAACACTTTGTTACATGTATCAAAATTGCATTACACCGCACAAAAAATGAATTCCTATTTTTAGTAACAGCTTTAATGGAACTTGTCGAGTTAGCGGGTTTGTCAGGAAATCCGTGTCTGTGTGAGCGCACTGGCGACAAAGACAACAGATCCACGTTTAAAGGGTAATACCGGCCTAGTATATAAGGCTGGTAGGTATAGGGTTCGCAGCTCGGTACCGGCTCCCACCCAGCGCGAGTTTTAAAGGGACATTCCTGAGTTTGCTGCAATTTTTAAGATGTTATCGACTAACAGAGACTTTTTAACCATTGTAATTACATATCAAATATATTTTTCTGCATAAAATATTAGTGGCTATATATTAAACGTGTTTCTGACGGTTCTAATATTTGTACTAGGTTAAATTTCATTTTATTTCCTAAAAACTATTTTTTCGTTCGTACGAAATTATTTAAAGACAAAATCCAGTTTGGGCTTCTTACAAATATTGAGATGACCAGAAACACATTGATTATACAAACACTGATATTCTAAACAAGAAAATATATTTAATATGTAAGTTTAATCGTAGAAATATTTTATTAGTCGGAAACATCTTACAATGCAGCAAACTCAGGAATGTCCCTTTAACGACTCAATGGGTAGGTGTAAGGTACTACACCGTCTTCTCTCTCACTAACCACTAACCACTAACCCACTGTCTTGGACAGACAGCCAGATAGCTGAGGTGTGTGCCCAGGATAGCATATTTGAACCTTAATTGGATATAAGCACGAAAAATAAGTTGAAATGAAATGAAGGAAAAAAAACCCCAACCATGGATGGAAGTGAACACAGCCTTGCAAGCAATGATGTACGGCTTTTTACAACAAAAACCCCCAAACAAACAAACAAACAAAACCCTCCAAAACACACACCTCCGAAAAAAAAAACCAAACCCTCACCAACAATAAAATCCCCTCAAACAACTACAGCACAAAAAACTACAAACAAAAACCCCAAACAAAAAACCAACAACAAACCAACAACAGACGCACGTGAAAGACACAGTACTCTCCCTTATTGCCCCGATATCCATTTCCTGTCGGTTAAAAAGTATATAATAATTTATTTTCTATACATTTAACATAACTATAATAGAAATTACTTCAGGGGAATATTATTTCATACCTTTGAAGTGATATCCTTGACCCCTACCAGTTCGCTCTTTCAAATTATTATACAATCTTATACACATACTTTTGAATCAATCATTTATCATCTAGCTCGGACAGTAGAGCGCTCGCCGAGGTTCTTTGATCGCAGGATCGAACCCCCATTCTCTAATATGTTTTCCACCTCCTCACAACCAGTGCCTCGTGACTGACATATCAAAAAGTTGAGATATGTGCTGCCCTGTTTATGGGAAAGTGCATATAAAAGATTCCTTGCTACTAATGCAATATAGTGGTTTTCCTCTCTATGTCGGAATTGCCAAATTGTTGACATCCAATAGCCGATGATTAATTAATCAGTGTGATCTAGTAATGTTAAACAAAGCAAACTTTAACCATCAGATATGTTCCGCTATACCTCCGTATCCATTCTTCTACTGTTTTTCTTTCCCTAATATCCATATTGTTCACGAATTGCCCTATTGCAGTAGATCATAACTACTGTATTCGTACACTTCATATACGTATCTTTATACACATGTTTTTAAAAACTATTAGTGGATCCTTTATCATTTATGTTAAGCCCTGTAAACAGCTATCTTAATTATACCCAAGTCACGTAAATACGTAGTATAATATGTTGGCAAAAAGAAAAACAAAAGGAGAGAAAAGTTATAACTGTAATTGCATTTGTTCCCCTTCCCAGCCTTTTCCTCCTAATAAAACAATGATAATCATGCCATATTGCAATATAAAGAACCTTTTAGCAGAACTGGATACTTAACGTTCATAACTCTAACAAGACATTACTACCACGGCTTTTAATATACAGACTGGAATGTTTGGAATGAGAAGCCCAAATATGACGGTCGAACTCTCATACTTACCCCAACACTTGTGAAGACAAATCAGTATTGTTTTACACCACCCATACTAATTTGCTAGTACAGTCAAACCTGTCTTAAGTGGTCACACATGGGAGTAGATAAAAGTGGCCGCTTAAGACAGGTGGCCGCTGATTACAGGTTGAAACATATAGTCTTTAAAGCATTTGGTGGTGTTTCTTATTTTACCGTCTGTACTGCTAATTAATGGATGTGTGCTTCACTGTTGACTACAAATCGACTTTTGAAATGTCGCCTCCTTCAGAAAAGCATGTATTAAATTAAACATTCTCAACAAGTTTGTATTTTAAGCTGCGTGAATGTTGCTCAAGATGCGGACATGTATTTATCATTAATTAATTTATCAAAGAGCAACTATGTGAATAAAAAAAAAGTCATGAAGAGGTTTAACAAACTATTTTCTTTAATTGTAACTAATATTTAAACTGAAAATATTAGTGGCATTATATTAAAACACACACACACACACACACACACACACACACACACACACACACACACACACACACACACTATTCTATATTAACCTACCTGGTATGCTGAATTCTTATTTTCGTATATATATACTCTGTGAGAAAAAAACCGCATAGGCGAAATATTCATGGAATTATCTCTTTAATACAAAGTGGCATAATTTCGTTATTTATGATCGTATAACAATAAAATTTGATATGAGTATGTGACAATGTTCCCGCTATGGACTGACGTCAGTGGAGGCGTTTTCGTGACCAAACAGCGTGGCACGAGGGCGCTGAAATCAGTACTTTGTGTGGCCACCAGCAGCAGCAATCACTGCGCGACATCTCCTTGGTATAAACTGAATGAGTCTCTGAATCCGGGCACGTGGAATCCTAGCCCATTCTTCCTGCAGTGCATGTGTCAGTTGCGGGAGCGTCTGAGGCTCCGGGTCACGCTGGCGTACACGTTTGTCCAGTTCGTCCCTTAGATGTTCAATGGGGTTGAGATCTGGCGATCTTGATGGCCATGGCAGCATATTAATCTTCTCATTCTGTAGGAAATCCATTGTTACACGTGCTGTATGCGGCCTGGAATTGTCCTGCTGAAAGAGTTCTCTCTGTCGATCCAAAATGGAAAGGATGTGACGGCGAAGAATTTCATCCCGGAAGCGTACATCTGTCAGATTGCCTTGTACGAACACAAGTTCACTTCTACCAGTGTATGAGATGGCTCCCCACATCATGACACTCCCTCCACCGAATCTGTCAACTTGGGCGACGCAGTTGTTAGCAAAACGTTCATTGCGACGTCTGTAAACACGTTGTCGTCTATCACGTCGCTGTAGAAGGAAACGTGACTCGTCGCTGAACCATACTCGCCGGCAGTTTCCCAGGTTCCATCCCTGTACATTCGTGCACCAGCGAACACGTAAATGTCGATGTTGACGTCGCAGGACGGTGCCAACATACGGTCTCCTAGCCCGTAAACCAGCTTCTCAAAGTCGGTTCCGAATGGTTTGTGCAGACAACCTTCTCAAACCAGGTATGCGTCCAGCAGTGTTCGTTGTTGTGGCTGTTCGGTGACGCAAGTGCAGAACCCGGATAAAGCGATCTTGTGCTGCAGTTGTTATGCGAGGTCTTCCACTTCTGGGCTGGTCTTCAGCTGATTGAAACTGATGGTACCTGTCCCAGAGACGTGAAATGGTGCTCTGATGGACGTTCATGTGGCGTGCGACTGCTGACTGCGATACATGTAACTGGAGGCGGCCTATTGCAATGTTTCATTTCGGCAGGCTTAGTCTTGGCATCTTGTAACTCGTCTACGTCGAAATGGAAATGAGGAATCATTGCAAGCATTGCAGCTTTAAATACCCATCACTACCCCAATCTTTTCCCCGACTGTCACGTGCATTCGCCAAAATCTGACCATTTCACGCCGATTTCCTGCAACTGTCGCACAGCGTGCCACAACGTGCGTTAAATTTGTTTTAGGGTGCATTTGGGCATGCTGTCCTATTTCAGGAACATTAACAAACATGGTCATTCAGCAACATTGTACAAAACCCCCGATATTTTGTAAAATCAAACACTTTTCTTCTTTCCCTACCACATATGCGTTTCTTTTTTGACAGAGTATATATATATATATATATATATATATATATATATATATATATATATATATATATATATATATATATATATATATAGGCGCGTGCGCCAGCGCGTATGTATTACAATAAGGTAATTTCTAAATTTGTTTATTTTACGTGCGCTGTGCTATCTACTAGTATTTAGAAAACAAACAGTATGTGTAAAAATAGAATGAATGAATGAATGAATGAATGAATGAATGTTTAACGACACCCCAGCACGAAAAATACATCGGCTATTGGATGTCAAACTATGGTAAATGTAAAAATAGAAGTCATGCAGCGGTCTGTCAAAATTGAACTTTTTATTCGTGAATTATCCAGGAATAGCCTGGTATTTGACAATGCAGTCGTGACGAGATACGGAAATTGTATTCTTAGACTAAAGAATGATTGCCTGCGCTCATAATGTAACTTAGCTGGGCATACAAAAATACTTCTATTGTCAAGTTTTTCAAATATATTACAATTCATTTTAACTGGATTTTCATGCTTAAATAATATCCAATTACTGTTCAAGCACGCTGTGATTGACACACGCCCAGCTATAGTGTCTGTCTGTACAGGACGGGCGTTAACCTAGTACTCTGCTGTTAGAGAGTTAGTTAGAATTGTTCTCTGCCGTCAGAGACAAAACTATAACAAAAAATGCGTTGATTTTTGCCTAACACCGAGTAAGCAAAGATTGCCACTGTAATGCAACACTAATCATGTGTTTGGCGTTAAACACCTTTCCATTGATCATTTTCGAGTTCGCCGATAAGAACTATTTCACATATTAATCGCTAATACACATCACAGGCAGATACGAATTTGAATACTGGGCCCTCCTAGGCCAGTAATTATAATATTTTTACGAACACTCCCTCCCCAACGCCATAATTTTAACACGATATAGGTAGTACTAAACCAAATAACTTCCGGCTGGGTCAAAGTTCGAGGTGCACCCAACTTTTGATAGAGAAGTGAACACCACAAGTCCTGTGATTGGTTATAAATGTGAGTGTGTTGGTTGTAAAAAATAATAGTTTCATCTGGGTAAAACAAATATGCAATTTTATTTCATCTAGTACCAATGTGTCAAGTAGCCTTGTGCTTGAAACATGTATGGGGTACCTGTAAAAAAAAGTACTCGAATTTTGTGCGGAACTAGGGTAGACATAGACACTACCCATTATCTCAGAAACAAGCAGCTTGACCCCCAATTTTTTTCTGATTTACTTTAAGTGTGAGAGGTAGTAATATTTATATCCGTGGCTTTTATGTCGATTGATACGCTGCAGGTAGGAGTTTTAGCCACATATGTTACTATTGTCGTCTATGGGATTTGATTTGATAGTATACACCCTGTTGGCTGTACATAGCCAGTTTGCTTGCTAGGACAGTTAGACACTGTACGATGCACACCCAGGCCTGTATGAACGATATCTGGAGGGGGTGAGGGGGCACAACCTCTAGTGGGGGTCACATCCTTCAAAGTTTAGGGGTGGGGGGGAGCACAAGTCATATTTTTACTTTTATGTAGGCCTACATAGAGCAAAAAAAAGAAAAGAAAAAAAGAGAGTACATTGACTCCAGTAAACAACCTCAGTTATGGCAACTTCAAATATAGACCTTTTACTGTGCTAGAATAGATTTGACATGTAAATGAGCCTTCCCCCGCGATAAAACCTTGATACTGTGGAAGAAAAGATATTGCCTCATGGCGACTACTGTAGTAGAATATAATGACCGATTTAATCACCAACATACTGACAAATTAATTTATTTTGTTCATACACAAACAACCACTTTTACATCTTGATTTACTTGTGCCAGGGGTGGGGTGGATAGAGTATCGTATGGAATAAAGATTAGATTCTACTACTTAGAGAAAACATTTAGGGATAGGCGGATGAAGATGAAGTCGGATTAATCTGGAGTAGATTCAACAATTTTGTGAAAATGTGGAATTTCGTGTATTCTATTAATTCCATTAACACAAAAAACAAACACCCCCCCTCCAAAAAAAAAAGAAGAAAAAAGAAAAAAAAAGCCCCACGAATTTTTATTGAAGTGTTTGTTGCCCCCTAAAAGTTTGGGCCCTAAGCCTGGGCCTAGTCCACCTGTGCACTAATACGGCACTGACTATAGGAAGAAAATCAACAGAACCTACGTATTTAACTAAAGCATTGTAGAAAAGGAGCGGTATCTTGTTTTCCCCTGTAGTGTGTGTATTAATGATTAATCTGTGAACTGTTTGTAACAAACGATACCAGAATGATCAGTGTAAAGGTATTTAACGTCTAACATAGGAATGATGTTAGAGCGGGAATCTTTATTTGCTAGGTGGGAGGCAAAAAACCCACGTTTTAAAGTTTGTTTTGTTTAATGACGCCACTAGAGCACATTGATTAATTAATCATTCGCTATTGGATGTCAAACATTTGGTAATTCTGACTCGTAGTCATCAGAGGAAATCCACTAAATTTTCCCATTAACTGCGAGGGATCTTTTACATGCACTTTCCCCACAGACTCTACCACGACCTTTGACTAGTTGTGGTGCACTCGTTGGAACGAGAAAACCCCCCAATCAGTTGAAAAAATCCACCGAGGTGGTTCCATCCTCAATCTAATTAAAATTAGCTCCATTATAACATGTGGATCTAACAGCAGCCTGTTGGAGCTCATGTCCAGTTGACCTTTCATTCGACCAATCAAAACCTTACTTGCAAAATCATGCCAGTGATTTGAAAAGAATTTGAAAACATTCGGGATTATACCGAGGGTATACGAAATGATTCGGGTGAATTACAAAGTATGCCGAAAACTAATTTCAATATAAAATTTTATATAAAACAAAAAACGTGATGGCATAGTCATAAAATCTGTTTATACTAGTATACAATCCAGAGTTTATTACTGCACTTTCCCCCCTGTTTTTTAATGTTGGAATAGACCAACAAGTTCGCCTATTGCATAAATAGTCTCGCCCGATATTTTTAGAATTTGTATGATCCCGAATAACGCTATAAAAAGCGAAGTGTAATTGGTCGATATTTAAATTGTTATTTATAGATGAAATGTCACCTGGACATGGGAGTCCACGCAATGCTGTTAGATATACTGGTATATACCAGTAGAACTAATTTTAATCAGATTGTTCCATCCTGTGATGCAAGCACCTCAGGCGAGCGCTCAACTGACCGAGCTAAATACCGCCCCCGCCCCGCGTGTTCGATATAGAGTTATCTCTGACGGCAAATACTACAGGTAGTACTAAACCAAATAACTTTTGATAGAGCAGTTAATACCACAAGTCCTGCCATTGGTGATACATGTGACATGGTTTCATCTAGACAATATATGTATTCGATTTTATTTCATCTAGTACCACTGTGTCAAATAGCATTTTGCTTGAAACATGTATGGGGTACCTGTAAAACTACAGTTTGTGCGAATCTTGGGATGTTGTAACCACATCCCGTTTTATTGAAAGTGAATCATGAAAGGTTCCACTTTCTTCAATTAATACTTTGAGGGAAGGGTTGTAGTACTCATATTTATAGGTCATTACATAGTTGGTTGATATATTGCTTATGTTGTTTTAACCACATACGTTAACATTGTCGCCTATGGGATTTTATTTGGTATGGTACAACCTATAGCCGTCCTAATGTCTCGGCAACAATGAAATAGTAATAAGTAGAATACTTCAAAGGGTAAAATGTATGACTGTATTAAACCAGAATTTAGTCAAGAAATTTATTCATATTTGCCAAACAATTTGTCACTTCCATTACTTAAATTTTGAACTGCTAATTATTCTTTGTCAGTAGAACGAGGATGATGGAGTAACATCCCTTACCATGAGAGATATTGTACACTATACCAGATTCAGTGTGTAGGAGATGAATACCATGCCCTGTCTGAATGCCCTGCATTTTTGACAGAAAGACAATTATATCTCAAAAAAGAATTTATTATGAGATCAAATTTGTATAAGTTTACTTTGTTATTTAAACAGAAACAGCTGTCACAATTGAGAAAACCTAGCAAACATTCACCGTTGGTGGTCTTTATGTGAATCAAGTTGTTGTGGTTATTGTTTAGCTTTCGAACGGCAGAGTACTCGGGTTACGGCTAATCATTTGTTCATGAGAGTAAAGACAATTTTGTGTTGTTTAACGACATCAGTAGAGCATAATGATTAATTAACTATCGGCTTTTGGAGGTCAGACATTTGTTAATTATGACTCGTAGTCTTCAAAGAAAAAGCTAAATATTTGTGTTGTTTAACGAAACTACTAGAGCATATTGATTACTATATTATCGGCTATTGGATATCAGACATCTTGTGATCCTGAGAAATAATTTACAGAGGAAACGCACTACATTTTCCCAATAGCAGCAAGTGATATTTTATATACTCTTTTCAACAGACATAACAGCACATACCACGGCCTTTGATATACCAAGTCATGCCTTCTTCTTGTCACAGGGTGGTTAATCCTAACAATGAAACAAATAAATAAATAAGTCATGTCTTCAAACGAAACCCACATCATTTCTTTATTAACAGCAAGAGATCTTTTATATGCATTTTCCCACAGACAGGACAACACATACCACGACCTTTGCTCCTAGTAGGGCACTGGTTGGGATAATAAAAATATCCAACCGGTCCACCCAGGAGGTTTGATCCTACGATCCAAAGACCCCAAGCAAGCGCCCTACCAACTGAGCTGAATCCAATACTGTTGAGAGAAACGTCGTAGTAGTAGCCCGTGGGTGGGCCCATTTGGCCTATTTCTCGTTCCAGCCAGTGCACCACGACTGGTATATCAAAGGCCTTGGTATGTACTACCCTGTCTCTGGGATGGTGCATATAAAAGATCCCTTGCTGGTAGTAAAAAAGAGTAGCCCATGAAGTGGCGACAGCGGGTTTCCTCTCTCAATATCTGTGTGGTTCTTAACCATTATGTCTGACGCCATATATCCCGTAAATAAAATGTGTTGAATGCGTCGTTAAATAAAACATTTCTTTCTTTCTTTCGTAGTAGCCATCCATACACATTCCCAGGAGCGGGACGTAGCCCAGTGGTAAAGCGTTCCCTTGATGCGCCGGCGGCTATTTCTCGTTCCAGCCAGTGCTCCAGGACTTGTATATCAAAGGCCGTGGTATATACCATCCTGTCTTTGGCATAGTGCATATAAAAGATCACTTGCTACTATTGGAAAAAAATGTAACGGGTTTCCTCTCGAAGATTATGTCAGAATTACCAAATGTGTGACATCCAGTAGCCGATGATTAATAAATCAATATGCTCTAGTGGCGTCGTTAAACAAAACAAGCTTTTTTTTTTACACATTCCAAACGAATTCCTGAAATAACCTCTAAGTAAGAGTCCATTAACCTACCAGTCGTAATAACTTAACCACCAAGATACCGAAACCGGTGGTTTGAAATACACTTCCACACACCCGACTTAAAGTGTTGTTTTTTAACGACACCATTTAAATATTTGTTAATTACAACACATAGTCTTCAAAGGAAACCGCTTCGGCTGAATTACCAATGATGCCGGAAACCAGAACCGATTCAAGTTCTGGAGTTCCATCTCAACCCAGAAACAAACTCGAAAGTGTGTCATCATGTTTGTTCTAATCCGTTACGGACACTTATAATAATTGAACTTAATTTGAAAGACATTCGTTTTGCATGCTTTCTGTTCCACGTTTTGTGGGTTTTATCAACTGTTTTACTGAGTCTCGTTGTCACAATCATCGATTGTTGTACACATTTTATTTCTAAATACTTGCGTACAAGTAAAGTTAGGTTAGCTAAACAGAATCGTAACCTACTCCAAATCACAAGCACATCTTGAAATGATACTGACCATCAGCGTATGTAATTAGGTTTTCGAAAATCTATTCTCGGTACCGGAAGCACATTAAACTATGGAGGGAAGCGCTTGAGGCAAATGTTTTCCCCTTATATTAACATAAAATTCAGATGTACTGAGAAACCATTCTCTGTTTCCTATAACCATATTTTAATTAAAATTACAATTAACTGAACAACGGTCAAGTTTCTCATTTGGCAAAACTACGTGTACTTAGTTAAGTGTAAAAGCGTTCAAGTGGCGACACCCAAAGGCATTTTATTCCAAATTTTAATATACTTACCTGCGATATTTATATTTTGCACAGGTGTGTACAGTATGTTTTAATTTAAACCTTTGAATTTTTATATTGATAATCACTTCCTTCATGTACTTATCTTTCTTTGATTCCCTATATCCGATGCATTATTTGTGCTGGTTTGAATTGTCATTAAACATTCATTCATTCATTCATTCATTTATTCATTCATTCATTCCCTTGGATATATAATTATGCTAACAACTATATGGTGAGTTTAATAATTTAATTGACTCAAGAAAACTGATGAACCATTCGCTGACTTATGCGTAAAACCTTACCTACCCATGAAACACCGAATAGCAATGCCTATTTATTTTCTATCCTCAAGCATTAATTATTAAAGTTAAATCATTTTACATTAATTACATTCAAAAAGCATTTCCTGTAAATTATCATATTGTAATATAATTCGAACACCTAACAGAAGACCCTCCAAATGCACTCTCATACCCCACATCTTGGGCAATTGGGACATTTTGGGCTTGAACACCCCACCCGTAAACCCTGAACACCATCATCCCCCAAAAAACGAATTTAAATATCGAGTGTGTACTGTAACTGCATAAAACGTGCGTGCGATTTTCCATTCCCCTCCATCACCGAGATTCAGGCTATATCTTTTCGAGTGTCCTCTTTGCATCCCTGGATACGATTAATTGGACGGTTTTCCGCATTCTTTTATGTTTGTAATAATCTCAAGACACGACATCGCCCTGACGTTTCAGAACACTGACTGACAAATTGACTTTCACAGGGAATAAAATTACATTGACTTTCTCTTAGAAATGTCTGTTAATCAAATCATGTCAAATAATACAGTTGAAGAAATTGAACGAGCGTTTTCGTGTTTGCCAATTGCGTCAGGCCCGCCTGCACTCAGTGCATGTTAGTTAAGCGGTAAAACACAAAAATAGGCAAGAATGACACTGTACTCTAACGATCGTGGCTCCTCGTTTGATCTATTGACAGCACTGCCGACGGCTTTCTGTGTACCTCAAATCGCACTTCCCAAAGAATTTTTTTTTTTCGCGGCCAGGACCATTTGACTACCATACACACATTGTGATAAATATTGCGTACAAAAACGAATTCCATAAATACAACGACAATGGAAGCCGCCATTTTTGTCACTTAGTTATATAAGTCGCCATATACCCAGCTTCCGTGTATATAGCCTAGTGCTAATGAGGGCTGGCTATCTACGCGGCGGTCGTATTTTAGCGGGAAAAGCCTAATGGTATCAAAAGAAAGGCCACCTCATCCCCTCTACATCTAATATTAATAATATAAATCGCAAGGCCGTTTTATTAGTTTTTCGTTGTTCTGACCGCTTCACCTCTATTGATTTGTACCGCCAACAACCTGTTTTGTACTTACTCCATACCGCATTTCGTAAGGATCTTTTTGTGCTCAGGTCCAGTCGAGTACCGGACACTCATCGTGCTAAATATTGCGTAGAAATATCAATTCTATAAATACAGCCGTAATGGGGGTCACCATATTTGTTACATATGTGTGTGTGTGTGTGTGTGTGTGTGTATGTGTGTGTGTGTGTGTGTGTGTGTTTGTGTGTGTGTGTGTGTGTGTGTGTGTGTGTGTGTTTGTGTATGTATGTGTGTGTGTTTTGTGTGTGTGTACTTGTGTGTGTGTGTGTGTGTGTGTGTGTGTGTGTGTGTGTGTGTGTGTGTGTGTGTGTGTGTGTATGTATGTGTGTGTGTGTGTGTGTATGTATGTGTGTGTGTGTGTGTGTGTGTGTATGTGTGTGTGTGTGTGTGTGTGTGTGTGTGTATGTATGTGTGTGTGTTTTGTGTGTGTGTGTACTTGTGTGTGTGTTTGTGTGTATGTGCGTGTGTATGTATGTGTGTTTTTGTGTGTACTTGTGTGTGTGTTTGTGTGTGTGTGTGTGTGTGTGTGTGTGTATGTGTGTATGTGTGTGTGTTTTTTGTGTGTGTGATTAATAAATCAATGTGCTCTAGTGGTGTCGTTAAAGGGACAAGCCTAAACTGGATTTTGTCTTCAAATAATTTCGTACGTACGAAAAAAATACATTTTAGGAAATAAAATGAAATTTAACCTGGTAAAAATATTAGAACGATCAGAAACACGTTTAATATACAGCCACGAATAGTTTATGCAGCAAAATAAATTTGATATGTAATTACAATCGTTAAAAAAGTCTCTGTTATCGATGGCATCTTAACAATTGCAGCAAACCCAGGAATGTCCCTTTAAACAAAACAAACTTTAAACTTTAAACGAATGCTTTACCACTGAACTCCTTGCAAAATACTACACGAGTAGCCGTTAGATAACAAAGTTGTTTCATCGAGTTGTAAGATAAAATGTATCTAACGGGCACCTTTGTGTAGTATTCTGTTTGTGTATATATCCTCAAGAAAACATTAAGATTTTAACAATTAACACGATCCTTCCAACTAAGCGAGGTTTTCAAATTAGTTTAATTTTAAACAATTATTATTTTTACGGCACTTTCGTTTGTACAGCTAGCGTGTACGCATCATGAACATGTATCAATATCGTTTGTGTTAATTTCAGTATTAGATTTGGATTTGACATCTACGTCATAATGGTGGGGCAGCCAATCATATGTATTTATACCGATCAAAAACAAGGCATGTTGGATATTGCCGTGTTATGTAATAAATTGCACTAAGTGCTCTATCATATGGGTATGTAAAAACTCATATAGACATTATGCGGTGCGTGCGTGCGTGCGTTCAGATTAAAAAAAATTCGATATACATTAGTTTCAGTGAGAGAGTTTAGACTGGATTTGTGTGTCTACAAAACGCATGCAGCCAGCCGCAATGAAATACACGTGTATGGTGTATATATGCTCAAAACGCAAGCCGCAGACGCATCAGACGCAACAGGCGAACCGCACGCACGCGCCGCTTTCAGTCTATATGAGCCTTAAGAGATAGGTTTCCATCCAAGAAAAAACGCTTGAAATGTAGTTGGAGATTGATACAAAGTAATCCAGTCGAGCACCAAGGTTGTATATACAATAACAGTTCTTAATTTTCATACAACTTTGCGTTAAAATTACATAAAAAGCTTTTAAAAAATATCTTTCCTGTATTACTTGTGTCCATGACTTTAATGTCAATTATGAGAACGCTAGCTTGAATTCTACACTCAATATTAATGATAGTTATCTCTAATATCCTAGTGTATACCGTTACAATAGTTACAACAGACTGCTACTAATATACTTCCATAAATCTAGAAAATCCTGTCTCAAAACCTATGTGGTATTAATCTTATTACAAAAGTACACGTTATAAATCAGAAATGAATCGGTTTCTAGCAAATGTGAAACTTCTGGAGGTGTATTAGCGGTGTTATATTATTTTTCATGGCAATTCTTTATTTACGTCTTGCTTTGTGTACAGATTACAAAAACAAGAATTCAACAACCATAACAACACAATAGCACAGCAATAAAAGTATACAAGCCACTCCTACGAAGGTTACGAGAGACTTTAAAAATTCTAAAAGACTATCAGAAATATAAAAAAGTATCGTATTTACAAAAACTAGAAACTATAAATTATGTATGTCTTTGTATAAACTGTTTTCATTTGAATCATTTAAATAAATACGCATTTTATTGATACTTGCCTCTAACTGACAATCTGCTTAACCCATTTATCAGATATGCGAAAAACAAATTTAGGTAACCCGTTTCCGTTTTGCGTAACCCGTTGTGTCCACGTAACTGATGTTCTTAAAGCGGACCCTAGTTTTAATCCATGAAAAGGGACACTAAGTTTGGTTAGTGTAAAAACCTGTAATACATTTAGATAACGTTACAATAGAGTGAAACAAGAGTCGGTCGTTGAAACGGGGAAAATACCCTTAAAAATAGACCAAAGCTCGTTTTTATAACCGTTACTTCTCAGACGTACGTGCGTTTTCAGAAATATGAAAAATGTATTTTGTGGTACTAACCCCACCACGATGACTAGACACCACATGTCGGATTTACGAAAATGGGTAATCTAAACAATAAAATCTAAGCAATATCTGATTTCAGTTACAACTAGGGACTGCCACTTTAATTTAATGTGTTACCCGATATTAGTTTTAAGAAAATTAACATAGATGGTTTATTCTAAAATTTTATATCATATATATACTCTTCAAAAAAAGTAGGGGAACCTGAAATATTAATGTTAATATCAACTATTAGACCGAACATACGTTTTGACCACAGACATCCTAGTAAAGAACGTTCAGGTCTGTTTATCAACACACCAAAAAACATTCCATAGTTTGCACATGCATCACGTGCGTGGGGTGTTATTCTCAATTTTAACAATTTCCAGGAAGGTCCATTAATCACTGTGGAACATTAATTCTCTCAATCTTTTTCATTCTGTTGATCATACAGTTGTTATTATTTACTTTTTAGTCATTTTTATTGTTTGAATTTGCGATTTACTGATAAGAAAACGTCAACTTTCAAATTTTTGGTGGTCATAAAACCTACTGTAATACTGAACTACCGGCTGTAGTGTTTGCCCAATTAATTCACTATTATCATATAACCATTCCCCCACAGCTAATATACCTTGCAATTTTGGCAACTGTAAATTCTTATTAGAGTTCCCCTACTTTTTTTGAAGAGTATATGTATATATATATATTTATATATAAATGATAGAAGAAAACAAGTGTATAGTATATATGTATTTAAGAAATAATATCCTTTTACATGTTTCAATTATACATATTCAGTGGTATTCCCTATAGCAATTTTGGACTAGATGAAAAATTACATTATTCTGATTCGCCAAACAAACTACATGTACCATTTCCTTCATGTATTGTTCTCCATATTTTGTGGCTCTGAATATAATTGTTTGTACCATCAATGGTGAAAACGCGCATGCTTTTTCTTTTGATGTTTAATTACCCTGCTTTTACAGAGTTTAATAAAATAGGCTTGCATATGGTGAATAAGACAGTCTTCTTTTATACAATTCACTAAATTGTAATTGGACATGGTCAGAACGAAATTGCGTGTGATCTTTGCACAAATGAAGAAGAAATCTAAAGATTCGCCTACACTGCCTGGTTGTAGCTAGTTTATTTCTCTATTGACTCATCTCAGAACGCATGTGTCCATTCAGTACAATATTAGCATGTTAACTAATAATGGGAATGAAAACATAGAACAAGAGAAGAAACACGTAGTTTCGGAGACGTGTACATCCGTAAAGGAAATAATGTATAATGTAGTTTATTTATATTTGCCACAAAGTGAAATCTTACACCAAAATTTGCTGACCATTAGACTTATCACAGAGTTGGTCTTCAAAAGGACTATGTCGTATTTCTGGAATTTAACAATTACCGAGGAATTTGTATTAAAAATAAATAGAAAAGGTCTTACTACACAGATTCTATATACTGACGAAAACCAAGTTAACCGTTAGGCCTATCACAGAGTTGGTCTTCATAAGTACTATTTCGTATTTCTGCAATTTAACAGACACAAGGAAAGTTGCATTAAAAATAAATAGAAAGGTCTCACTACACAGATTCTACATGCTGTTGAAAACCAAATTAAGTTACTTACAATTTCAAATCAAGATTTCTAACAGAACGGTTTCTCGCTGGCATTAGCCCTTTGGACCATTTTCACAAGACTATTTCATGAACATTCTACAGACAAGATCTAAAGGTAGAATGGGTAACGACATAGACCATTTCGAAGATATGTTCACTTTAAAACTGATAATATATTACACATTCATGTATCTTTACTTTACGAATAGTTACATCTTCATTGTTTATCGATCAACAGACTTTTTAACGACTGTAATTACATATCAAATATATTTTTCTGCATAAAATATTAGTGGCTGTAAATTAAACGGGTTTCTGATATTTCTAGTATTTGTACTAGATTAAATTTCACTTTATTTCCTAAAAATCTTTTTTTCGTACGTGCGAAATTATTTGAAGACAAACTCCAGTTTGGGCTTCTTACAAATATTAAAACGACTAGAAACACATTGAATGTACAGACACTGATATTCTAAACAAGAAAATATATTTAATGCGTATTTTTAAACGTTAACAGATTTTATTAGTCGAAAACATCTTACAGTGCAGAAAACTCAGGATAGTCCCTTTAATGGTCACGCACGAACCCATTCACACTAGAACTACAATCTGTCTTTTCCACAGTCATCTGTTCCTAAGTATTTTCATCAACACAGGTAGGAACCTAAATGCAAGGTACGGCGCGCACCATGTTTAATTACGTTGTTGGATTTCATGCTTATCGGGTACGGGATTTAACTCAGTCGGTTGAATGCTCGTCTGAGATGCATGTGTCGCAGGATCGAACCACCTCTGTGGATCCATTCAATTGATTGTGGGGTTTTTTTTCATTACAACCAGTGCATCACAATTGTTTAAAGGCCATGGTATGTGCTTTCCTGTGCATATAAAATATCCCTTGCTGCTAATGAAAACATGTAGGGGTTTCAACTCATGACTATCTGTGAGGATTACCAAATGTTTGATATCGAATAGCCGATGATTAAGTAATTAATGTGCTCTAGTGGTGTCGTTAAACAAAACAAACTTTAACTTTCATGCTTATCAGTTATTCGCCCGAAAATGTTAGATTCTTACTAACCAAGTGTCGATTTGATTCAGAAATTTCGTTTTTCAAAATCAAAGTTGAGTGAAAAATGTCAAGGAAGGCGAAATCTAATTTTTCAAACTAATCGATATTAGACGAGAAGAGCGTTTTGTTCAAAGACGTAGCTCATTGCTTCGCACCCCTCACATACTGAATTGACTGACCCACATCGATGGTGTAGTGGTTAAGCAAAATGACATACGTTTAAAGTTTGTTTTAACGACACCACTAGAGCACACTGATTTATTAATCATCATCTATTGGATGTCAAACATTTGGTAAATCAGACATATTCAAAGGATCTATTATATGCACCATCCCACAGACGGAATAGCACATACCACGGCCTTTGATATACCAGTCGTGGTGCACTGACTGGGATCGATCCCAAACCGACCGCGCATCAGGCGTGCACTTTACCACTGCGCTACGTCCCGCCCCATGACATACGTTTTACCGACTCGATGGGTAGGTGTAAGACCACTACACTGACCTATCTCTTAAGACCACTACACTGACCTATCTCTTAAGACCACTACACTGACCTATCTCTTAAGAGAACTACACTGACCTATCTCTTAAGACCACTACATTGACCTATCTCTTAAGACCACTACATTGACCTATCTCTTAAGACCACTACACTGACCTATCTCTTAAGACCACTACACTGACCTATCTCTTAAGACCATTACACTGACCTATCTCTTAAGAGAACTACACTGACCTATCTCTTAAGACCACTACATTGACCTATCTCTTAAGACCACTACATTGACCTATCTCTTAAGACCACTACACTGACCTATCTCTTAAGACCACTACATTGACCTATCTCTTAAGAGAACTACACTGACCTATCTCTTAAGACCACTACACTGACCTATCTCTTAAGACCACTACACTGACCTATCTCTTAAGACCACTACATTGGCCTATCTCTTAATACCACTACATTGACCTATCTCTTAAGACCACTACACTGACCTATCTCTTAAGACCACTACACTGACCTATCTCTTAAGACCACTACATTGACCTATCTCTTAAGAGAACTAAACTGACCTATCTCTTAAGACCACTACACTGACCTATCTCTCACTAACCACCAACGACTAACCACTAACCCACTGTTCAAGACAGATAGCCCAGATAGTTGATGTGTGTTCCCAGGACAGCGTGCCTGAACGTTAATTGGATAGAAGTTCCAAGAATAAGTGACAATGAAATCACCAAATTCAAGACATGTAGGGACGCGATCACACTCGTACCTCTCTTACAATTAAAGATTTAAACAACAATATAGAACGAACAAAACGATAAAATCGTTGCGAATCACCGTGTAACGAAACAAACACGAAGGTGTATTTCGGCAGTGTTCATTCATGCCCGAAAAACTCAACGTGTGCATGATTTTGGCGTATACCACAGGTCAAATTTTTGAAATTAATATGCACAAAATTTGCTAAAACGTATAACACTAGCAAAGAATTACCAAAACATTTATTGGCCTTTATTTAATTTTGACCGGCCTCGGTGGCGTCATGGTTAGGCCATCGGTCAACAGGCTGGTAGGTACTGGGTTCGGATCCCAGTCGAGGCATGGGATTTTTTAATCCAGATACCGACTCCAAACCCTGAGTGAGTGCTCCGCAAGGCTCAATGGGTAGGTGTAAACCACTTGCACCGACCAGTGATCCATAACTGGTTCAACATGGTTTGTGCAACATGGTTTGTGCTATTCTGCCTGTGGGAAGTGCAAATAAAAGATCCCTTGCTGCTAATCGGAAAGAGTAGCCCATGAAGTGGCGACAGCGGGTTTCCTCTCAAAATCTGTGTGGTCCTTAACCATATGTCTGACGCCATATAACCGTAAATAAAATGTGTTGAGTGAGTCGTTAAATAAAACATTTCTTTCTTTCTTTATTTAATTTTGTTGAGTATATTAATTCTATCGATCTGCATAACGATGTCCTGCCTGTAGGGGAGTATATCAAATAGATCCTTTGAAAGACCTTTTTAAATAAATCCTGTTCGATTGAAATGAGCATCAACTTTTCTCGACTTGACTCAACTCAACTCAGCATAATGCTAGTATCAGACTGTCAACTGACACAACGAAGTTGGCCAACTCGACGGCTGTGTTGTAATTTCTCCAACTCCCGACTTACGATCTGTGCGCTCATATTAACAACTAGCCAGTGCACCATGACTGGTATATCAAAGGCCGTGGTATGTGCTATCCTGTCTTTAGCGGTTTCCTCTCTGTGTCTATGTAAAAATTACCATATGTTTGACATCCGATAGCCGATGATTAATAAATCAATGTGCTTTCGATTAACAACTAATGGGTTATACGACGAGAATCGAGTTGTAAGAGCGCTCATACTAGCAACTGGACAGTCGAAGAAGTCGTGACAACAGAAAGTTAGCCAACGTTCTGGTAGCAGTTGGTAGCCTTATCCTAGCATAACTTAACTAGGACTAATTTAACTCAACTTTGACTTAATAAATATTGACGAGTTCATTAGTTCATAAATCCACCCACCTCAGTTGACCAGCTATTTTGTGGTCAATACAATGTGTAGGAAAATAGAGAAACGACCACAAACCACTTAATTATAGAAACACATAATAACACAGGGCAATGGTTATTAAACAGTCGATCAATGCATATGTGGATAAACACGTAAAACTACGTGCAAATTAAACCTACACTTCCAGCAGACAGTCTAATTTGTTCCGTACTTTATATGCGTCACGCATTGATATGTTGTCGGTTAACCTCAAAATAAAGTAATTATATGCTTGCAGTTTGTTTTGTATTCAAATTAATATGACAGCTATAACGAGTGTAGATAGAACATTACAACAGAATGAAACAATGGAGAAAGCGTACCACTTCGAAATCGTAAAACCTAGCAATGGCATACGATTGATCCATGTAAAGTTCTGTACTGTGATTAGTCAAAAAAAAAAAAAAATCAAAAAAAATCATTTTGAATAAAAAGCAGTTTATTTTATTTAACGACGCCTCTAGAGCACATTGATTTTTATCTTATCATCGGCTATTGGACGTCAAACATATGACCATTATGCAATATTTCTTTATAGAAAACCCGCTGCCGCCACATAGGCTACTCTTTCCGACTAGCAGCAAGGGGTCTTTGATGAACTAGATGTGGACCACTGATTGGAACGCAATTTGAATAATTTGAATAAAATATTAATTTCCTTTACTGAACTTAGTATGGATATTGCCTGTTGACCAATCCTAGATAATTAATTCAGAGAGAGAGAGAGAGAGAGAGAGAGAGAGAGAGAGAGAGAGAGAGAGAGAGAGAGAGAGAGAGAGAGAGAGAGAGAGAGAGAGAGAGAGAGAGAGAGAGAGAGAGAGAGTAAAATTTGCAACGTTTGTCATCGAAATGACATTTGTCAATATTGCGACATTTGTGGGCAATACACACAACGTTTATTATTACTGTTATTTACTCGTGCATGTAATAGATGGTCATCGTGACTCAAAGTTTGTTTTGCAACAGAACCATTACGGTTACGTTTACGAGTGCTCCATTTAAATATACATTTCGAAAATCGCCTTTCAATATTCGTCAAACGTATAAGTTCAAATCTTCGACCTACCTCCATCAAATCTGAAAAGTTCACGTCCGTAAACCAATATATCATTCTTTCACGTAAATCAAATTCAGTTCTTAGAACGAGATTTACAAGAAGATAATATGTCCATTAAAAGTACATGGCCTTGTTATTGGCAGCACGATTTTCAAATAGTAGATTTGCGAACAATTTCTGAATTTGTAAATGTCGGATTGAAACGAAAACATTAATGGCTAATGCCCTGTCTGGTGCTAGAGGGTGTACCGTTGATGTAAGTATCAAATGATCAGTCTTAGCAAGACGTATGTGAGTGAGAGTGGAATCAAATAACGTCAAGTAGTCTGACGAAAAATTACAACAAAAATTGAACGCTGTGGAGCGGTTTGCAGATAAGTGGTAGAACATCCGCCAAAGGCGTTGTGTGTATTAGAATGGAACAGAGTGAGAGAGAGAGAGAGAGAGAGAGAGAGAGAGAGAGAGAGAGAGAGAGAGAGAGAGAGAGAGAGAGAGAGAGAGAGAGAGAGAGAGAGAGAGACTGTGTATGCGTGTGTGTGTGTGTGTGTGGAGAGAGAGAGAGAGAGAGAGAGAGAGAGAGAGAGAGAGAGAGAGAGAGAGAGAGAGAGAGAGAGAGAGAGAGGAATACCGCTGCCGCCACATAAACTACTCCTACCGATAATGCACCAAGGAATCTTCGGTCTTAATCAGAATGTAGAGCAAGAATGCACTTTACAGAGGAACGTATATAACTATTGATCGAACCACCTCGGTGGATCCATTAAACTAAAAACAATTTCTCGTTCCAACCATCAATTATCATTATTGAATTCTATAACTTTTTAGATTTGTTCTAATTGTTTTTGTATTGAATTTTGCAACTATTTTAATATCTTGGGTTCTGTTCTAGTTGATATTGCTCTAATTTTGTTTTCTTCTGTTTGTCTCATTTTAGAATTGGTCACTATTTGTATGCTCTATTTTGTTCATATTATTGGATTCTGTAAGTTACTTCATATTCCAAATATACCGGTCTCGGTGGCGTCGTGGTTAGGCCATCGGTCTACATGCTGGTAGGTACTTGGTTTGGATCCCAGTCGAGGCATGGGATTTTTAATCCAGATACCGACTCCAAACCCCGAAGGAGTGCACCGCAAGGCTCAATGGGTAGGTGTAAACCACTTGCACCAGTGATCCATAACTGGTTCAACAAAGGCCATGGTTTGTGCTATCCTGCCTGTGGGAAGCGCAAATAAAAGATCCCTTGCTGCTAATTGGAAAGAGTAGCCCATGTAGTGGCGACAGCGGGTTCTCTCTCAAAATCTGTGTAGTCCTTAACCATATGTCTGACATCATATCCGTAAATAAAATGTGTTGAGTGCGTCGTTAAATAAAACATTTCTTTCTTTCATATTCCAAATAATTAGGCTTCAAACATGGATCTATGCAAAAACAACAAGCAAACTCTAATCGCGACAGGTACACAACGAAGCTAACTGTATACTGCTACCGTACGGACACACACGGGAGCTGTTTATTGCTACCGTACGGACACACAAAGGAGCTAACTGTATACTGCTCCGTACGGAAACACAAGGGACCTAATTGTATACTGCTACCGTACGGACACACAAGGGAGCTAACTGTATACTGCTCCGTACGGAAACACAAGGGACCTAATTGTATACTGCTACCGTACGGACACGCAAGGGAGCTAACTGTATACTGCTACCGTACGGACACACAAGGGAGCTAACTGTATACTGCTACCGTACAGACACACAAGGAAGCTAACTGTATACTGCTACTGTACGGACACAAAGGGGAACTAACTATATACTGCTACCGTACGGACACAAAAGAGAGCTAACTATATACTGCTGGCGTACAGACACGGGAGCTAACTGTTTACTGCTACCGTACGAACACACAAGGGAGCTAACTGTATACTGCTGAGGTCAAGGTTCATTCGAGGTGATTGGACGTGTTTTTGTGTGCTCCTGAGAAAATCTTATTTTTACCTGTTTACATTATTATATTTCAACCAAAAACGCACTGACACACCGATCACGTTATAAAGGATCATCTACAGCTGACAGGCAAGTTTTTGTGTTATTTTAGTGCCTTATTTTACAAATTTAATAAAACCTGTATAAGATGACAAAGTAAACATCGCCACACCTCATTCCCCCAGCCCAAGCGTAAGCCCAAGCCAAAGACTAAATGGTGAAATGTACTCATGGACTTTGACCACAATTGATTATCGTCATGTACTGTGTGAGTACAATTTAACAATACTTTGTGGAGTTTGAGCGCATAATGTAAGCTGTCGTATTGATATTATATATACTGTGAACAAAATATGTCCAACACTCGGCTGAACTCAAAACGAAACTTATCAAGCGATACCAGTTTTGAAAGTATGGAAAAAGATAAACAAACGACCAAAAGTAAGGTAAAGCCTGAAGCTAAAGCTAAAGAAGTAAAGCTAAAGATGTGAGCTACTCAAGCGGGAGATTATGGAAATCAACCCCAAATTACCGGCTACACTCAGCAAATAGGTGCAACTGGATCTACAAAACTGGATTTACAGTCGGTTATAGAACAGCTGCAAGTGATAAATGAGAAAATTATTACAAAAGAAGATTTGCGCCATGAGCTTGAGACTAACAAAAATGAAATAATTAACTGTCTCAATGAAAAAATCGAAAAGTTAGAATCAAGAGTTTTGACATTAGAAATTGAAAAAGATAAAATTGAAAAAATTGTAAACATACTACAAGCCAAATGCCATACAAACGAAGCACAAGCAAAACTAGCTATGCACAAAACTGAACTCGTCACGAAGAAACTAAACGACTTGGAGCAATACACCAGGAAAGACAGTGCTCGCATGTTTGGGGTAGTCGATACTAATACAAGTGAAACGGCGGAAGAAACGATGGATGCCGTTGTTAAAGTGTTGGCGAAAATAAATGTTCCTGTAACAAAAAATTATATTAGCATTGCTCACCGTATCGGAAAATTTGAGTCGAATAGATCTCGGCCAATCATTGTAAAATTTAAAGCAAGAATTCATAAAATTCAAACCCTGTCCCGAAGAAGAAAACTCAAAGGCAGTGGAATGGGAATTAGTGAGGACCTGACTCAAACAAACCGTCAGTACTTAACGAAACTACAAGAACACGCAGATGTCGAGGCCGCATGGACAAGTGACACCAAGTTTTTTTGTCAAACTGAAACAGAACGGCTATGTGAAAAAGATTGAACCATTTGAATTTCTTGGTGTTAATACTACTGGCAACACAGACACGGAAAACGAAGACGATTACTATTAGTAAAGGACTAATCTCCTCACGCGTTGTTATACCCCACCCTGTCACAGCTGACAATAATCAACAAGTTGTTTCTAGTGGATATCGTCTTCATCGTCATTACAGTCGTCCTCTAGAAAGTTGTCGTCGTTATTTTAATTGCTTACCGTCGTTAAATAAGCGTGAACCTGTGATTACTGTACATACAGAGAGAGAGAAGAGAGAGAGAGAGAGAGAGAGAGAGAGAGAGAGAGAGAGAGAGAGAGAGAGAGAGAGAGAGAGAGAGAGAGAGAGAGAGAGAGAGAGAGAGAGAGAGAGAGATGTTTAGAAGTAACTTGGTATTCGATAGGTTTACAGAAATGTCAATGCTAAATATTCCTAAACACTTTGTGTTCATTGTAGGGTAGCTACTGTATACTTCAGTTTTGTTCCTTATTACTTAGTATCTCCATTTAATATGTACACTAGTAAGTAAACAAAAGTAGTTTTTTCCATTAGTTGTGATTCTTTCCTGTAGAAATAATAAACTGTATAAGTATTTTCTCTATTTTGTCAGGAATATCTATGAAATAAGGTAGTAACAAACATAATAATGAAAACAATAATAAATTCATACGATAGTCACAACGAGCTCGTGCGCAAGTGAGCGTGTGTCTGTCTGTGTGATTGATCTTTATATGTGGGAGCGACTATGAACATTGAAAAATATGTGATTGTTACCGCACTTTTTGTTTTTCTTACAAGTTTGTTAAATGTCTAGGTAAAGCACGTATAACTTGTTTGCAAAGAACAAAGTTCATCGACCTTGATTAGTTAAACTGATACTTAAAGGAAACATGTCACGTAAACCATATTTGGCACCAACCATGTACAATTAATTATAAATTGAATCACCTAAAAAAAAAAATTATAAAAAATTAATTACTTAAAATATCTCCATAAAAGAACCCCAGATACGAGCTCTTAGCGGAAATTGCCGATCTTTAATGAGCAGGGCAATCACGAGGTCCGTGACGTCAGAGACGCGTCGCTTGATCTGACGCCTTACACTTAAAAGCATTAGTCCGTACCACGCATAAAGAATCTAAGACTTGCACAGCTTACCAAAACAATGAGTGTTCGTTCGCAAAACGTTTTGCCGTATCAATATGAGCTGTTAGTAAATGAAGAAAGACACGCATTTACTTACAACAGTGATACTGAAGAAAAAACGGATAGCGAGTCGGAGGGTGGAGAAAATGATGGTGCCAGACCAGACCGGTCGACCAATTTTCCAGCCCGGAGACCCGAAGAAAGTAACCCGGAGACAAAACCAAAACTCGGATGCTAAAACCGAGGTGTATACTGTTCATATTTAGCATAAAGATACACCTCGATATGATGTATTTAAATATGTAAAAAATATAAATGTAGGACAAACATTTTTGGGTGTTGTTTTTTTTAGAAAATATCGCATTTGTGTACATAATGAAATCTGTATGCACAGTGTAAACAAACGCTCTAATTTACGACAAGGCGCTTCACTTTAATAACCTGCTTGTAAAACAACATAAATGACTTGAGAGTATAATCAACTTTTAAACTAAAATATTTTCTATTTGCATCAATAGAACGAAATGGGGTTATAGTATTTTTCTCTCATAAAAAAAAGTAGCATATATTAGGCCTATTGGTGGGTGCGTTAGAGTAAAACGACCCACTTACCCAAGTGATAATTTTCTTTTCTTGGTTACGTAATTGGTCAGTTTTGTAAATTTTAGATGGGAAAGTCTACTTAATCAAGGGTTTTACAGCATTATTTACAGTAATGAAGCAGGGCGGATGATAATGCCATTAACATTGTACTATAGTCGCGACAGGTCACGCCACAATACCCTGTGATCTTTAAAAAACTGGCACGTATTTTGTACGTATGTTAGACCGTGGTAATCACTTACCTGGTCGATACCCTGCAATATACACCTGCCAATCAGGAATCACATGTGCAGGCCACGGAAAGAAAGGACCAATTAACTAAAACGACACTCCGATTCTCAAGTCAGCCGTGGATGAAACATAATAGTTATTTTCGACACCGGACAGGTAGTGGTTTATTTTGTATTGAACTTCGTGTTGCTTTGGGGCTCGGGCGATGAGGGAACGTTTTTGTGACGTATTCCGCCCGAAGATTAAAAACATTATTTAAAATTTTATTGTTTTCTACACGTTTTTTAAAACATATTTTAAATACCATCGTACTGAGATGATCCTCATGCCAAAAATCCCATGTTTGTATATGCCATATTAATTACTTATTGACGTTTCCTTCTTCGGACGGTGAATACAGATTTTGTTAGTAGGCCTACAGCCCTAACATGAAAATCTTTTTTTTTCCAAAAAATAAATAAATAAAAAATTCTACATTTTGTTTTAACATATATAAATACCTCATGCTGAGGTGTATCTGGTGCCAAATATGTACAATGTACACCTCGGCATTCGCAACCGAGTACTGTATTTGTCTCCGGGTAACGTTCGGGCTCCGGGCTGTAAATAGGCTGACACCAAAGTACTATGCGGTTGTTGGTGTCCAATCTTTTCTTTTTGCGATAAAATACACGCGTCTTTCTTCGGATTACAATCCTTTGGAAAACCATAAAAAGACAATCCCGACCGTTTAAGTGAGACACCCAAAGGCTGCGCAGTACGGCACTGTTGGACTGAAAAGATCGTAAGCCCCTTACTCCATATATAAACAGTTAACATCAATGGAAGAGTACAGCGGCTCTGACGTCACTTCCCTTTTTTTCCGAACGCTCACGAAGAAATATGCATAAATCGTACTTTGATACTGATTAGCGTAATTTCTTCATTTTAAGTTAACTACACGTATTTTATTGTTATAAAGTTATTTGTATATTATTTTTATATCATTTTTCTTTTAAAATGAGCTATAATATGATCTCGTGTCATGTTTCCTTTAAATATTTGACCATAGAATGTCGTATTTACTTATTTATTTATTAAAATAATTTTAGTTGTAGATAAATTCGCTTTCCATGCATGCAGTGATATTCATTACTGGTCGAGACACTGTGTAACGAATATATCTTTACCCAGGCAAATAAGACATAAGATTATAGTATACCTAATAATAAAATGTTAGTGTTTAGTTTTGTGTACGAGCGCATGTGTAATGTATGCGCGTATGTGTAAGTGCGCATGTATTTTGTATGTGTATTGTTTATGTGATATGAAGTATCAAATACGAGTATAGAGACATAGATGCATATTATTACACGGAAAATGAAGATGATTAATATACATTGTTATCTATCCTCTCATATTATCTATAGGTAAACCCATTCTTACTTAACATGCTTGGGAGAAGGGGGAAAACCTATGACCTGTATGTTATTTTTAATGCCCAATCTATTAACATTATTACTATTTCTCTTTCATTCTCAGCACTTCTTGTTATATTCTTTTATTTTTAATATCTTTCTTTTACAAATTTCACTAAATCTGGTACAGAGATGGAGTAAACATTTGTCTGATAATTCACCTAAATCAAATCACATTCCATTGAACACACTGTTCACAATGTTTGAAGAAACGAAAGTAGACAAGTTTGCTATTATTTTAAAATGACATGCTTTCAGATAATGACGTTAAACTGTCAGGGACTGAGAGATCCTGAAAAACGGAGTTATGTTTTTAATTATTTAAAATGTAAACAATTTAACATATATTGCTTACAAGATACTCATTTTACTGATGCCATAGAACCATATGTACAAACCCAGTGGGGATACAAATGTTTATTTAACTCACTTACTAGTAACGCAAGAGGGGTGGCAATTCTGCTAAATAACAATTTTCAATATGAACTTCATAAAATCAAATCAGATAATACTGGAAATTTTATTGCTTTGGACACTACTATAGAAGGGGAAAGAGTAACGCTTTTAAACATTTATGGACCAAGTACTGATAAGCCTAGTTTTTCTAGTAAAATACTGTTAAATAATAAACCATTTTTATACAAGAACTTTATTAAGAAAGGTATTATTTTTTATTAGTGATCTGCTTGATGAGCAAGGAAAAGTTTTAAATTTCGAATGTTTCACACAAAAATATAACATAAACACAATTTTTTTAAGTTATGCATCGTTGGCGAATGCTGTAAAAGCTTTTTTACAAATGCAAAACAGTCTCAATATAACAGAATATATTGCAATCAAAATACCAATTCTGCCTTTTAAATTAAAAATGTTGTTAAATAAGAATGCATCAAGTAAGGCTATATACAGCACTTTGAATAATAAAAAAAACCCTCCTAAAGCACAAACAAAATACGCAGATAAAGGTCTAATATTTGATTATCATACATGGACAAAGTATTATCTTGTACCATTTAAATGCGTAAAAGACACTTCATTAATATGGTTTCAATACAGATTGCTACACAGAATTCTTGGTACCAATACATTTCTACATATGATAAATTATATTAATTGAGATAAATGCGTTTTCTGTAATAATCTCCCAGAGCTTTGGGAAAATGTTGAAAAATGGATATTTATAAAAACTGGAATTCGCATTTCATTTACTAAAAATATAGTTATTTTTGGTATGATAGATGATAAAAAGGCAAAAAATATAAACTGGTTAATAATTAATGTTTAATATTATATTTATTCAATGAAGATGATTAAAAGAAATCTATGTATTGATACTATAAAAGTGATTCTACAAAAGAAATTTCATATCGAAAAATATATCTATTATAAAAACTGTGAATATGATAAATTTAACATCGAATGGTCCAATTGGCTTAATCTTTTCAATAAAAAAATACTAGAAACAACTTTGATTTTATCTACAGTAACTAAATGTCTACACAGTTTCAACTTTACAAATAATATTCTTGTAGGTTTTTTTTTATCTCTATTGTTAAATCTCATTACTCCATCTCTATTATGATAGTGTTACAATCACGATATTTCAAACTAACTAATATCTTCTCTCCTTTTTTTTTTTTTTTTTTTTTTTTTTTCCTTTGTTTTTCTCATCGTTGTCCACCTTTGTAATACCACAACCACTTTGTTTTGTTTTGTTTTTTCAACCTTGTTTTCTCTGTACTAGTCCGTCCTCAGAACAAATAAACATAACAAATAGCTTACGGGTGTATAATGAGTCCATTTCAATATCTATATTTATATATAAAAAAATGAATGTACTGTACAATTAAACAAACTGTGTAGATTTTATATATCTATTTAAATGTGTGCATATGTTGAATATATTTGAATATTTTCTATGCATATAAATTCTGTAAGGCATTGAGGCAAGGCACCCCAACCTTGACTTTGCCAAAATGATCTGGGGAAATAAATGTCAAAAAAACAAAAAAAACAAAAACAACCTGTATACTGCTACCGTACGGACACACAAGGGAGCTGTTTACTGCTACCGTACGGACACAAAAGGGAGCTGTTTACTGCTACCGTACGGACACAAAAGGGAGCTAACTGTATACTGCTACTGTACAAACACATAAAAGAGCTAACTGTATACTGCTACCGTACGGACACAATAGGGAGCTAACTATATACAGCTACCGTACGGACACAAAAGAGAGCTAACTATATACTGCTACCGTACGGACACGCACGGGAGCTAACTGTTTACTGCTACCGTACGCAAATACAAGGGAGCTAACTGTATACTGCTACCATACGGACACACAAGGGAGCCGTTTACTGCTACCGTAGGGACACACACACGGGAGCTAACTGTATACTGCTACCGTATGGACACGCAAGGGAGCTAACTGTATACTGCTACCGTATGGACACGCAAGGGAGCTAACTGTATACTGCTACCGTATGGACACGCAAGGGAGCTAACTGTATACTGCTACCGTATGGACACGCAAGGGAGCTAACTGTATACTGCTACCGTATGGACACGCAAGGGAGCTAACTGTATACTGCTACCGTATGGACACGCAAGGGAGCTAACTGTATACTGCTACCATACGGACACGCAAAGGAGCTAACTGTATACTGCTACCGTAAGGACATACAAGGTAGTTAACTGTATACTACTACCGTACGGACATACAAGGGAGCTAACTGTATACGCGATGATTTCTGGAACAGTTCCAAGAATTGAAGTAAAATTGTTAAGAGAAACCGTTACTCCCGAATAAAGTATCGTTAGTGACAAAAATGCAAAAGAGAAACTAAATTTAAGTATTTGTATCATTTTTAATTTATATAATTTTTAAACGATATGAGAACAAGTGTAAGTATCACTATACCAAAGTAATTGAATAATTTTCTTCGAGTAACCCCATCACTTATTAGGTATAGGCCATGGACTACCCCCACCCCAACTCTACTACATTATGTTATTTTAGAAGCACTAATATGTCAGGAACACGAAACTAACTGGCAACAGTGAAACACTTGGGATCGATAAGGGACAAATGACGAGAGAGAGAGAGAGAGAGAGAGAGAGAGAGAGAGAGAGAGAGAGAGAGAGAGAGAGAGAGAGAGAGAGAGGGGGGAGGGAGGGAGGGAGGGAGAGAGAGGGGAGGACAGCTGCCTCCATATAAACTACTCCTACCGATAATGCATCTAGGAATCTTCTATGTGCACTATCTTAAGCAGAATATACAGCAGGAATGCAATTTATAGAGAAAAATATACAAATCGAGCAGGGGTCACAACGAGGCTGTGAAGCTGGCGGTGGTAGTAATACTGCAATGTTTTTTTTTATAGAGACAGACAGAAAGGTCACGAACCAGAAGCATATGAAGCAAAGCGCGCATGCAGAATGATGAGGGTGCTGTTGGAAGCAGTGGAAAACTATTACACACACACACACACACACACACACACACACACACACACACACAGTCACACACACACACACACCGTCACACACACAGTCACACACACACACAGTCATACACACACAGACACAGTCACACACACACACTGTCGCACACACACACACACACACTGTCACACACAGTCACACACACAGTCACACACACACACACACATGTATATATGTAGGACAGAAAGACGGAGATGCGACCGGATGGACTGGTAGGGAAAGCTTTAGTCCCCTCCAGTAGGACCCATTATGGTCTGATGTCAACCAAAACACGACATGTTTAAGGATGCCCTCAAACACAGGTGACAAATGAGTTGTGGATCCCAATTATTTCACCGTTACAATATGTAACCCATGACCTAGTAGGTATATATATATATATATTTGTATTCGTTATATATGTTAAATCATTGGCCTATTACAGTGCATAAGTATGTATTACAGCGCATAATTATGTAGATTAGTTGACCTTTTAATTCACTCAGTGCATAGTAATTCAGGGTCTATGCACAGTTCTGTAATGTTTGATCTCACTGGCTGTTTGGTAAATAACTCATTTCCTATGTACAATTTAGTAAATTAATAGACCTTTTGCTGGGTTCATTGTTTTTTGGTACTTCAGTTTCTATATATGCACAGTTTATTAGGTTACTTGATCTATTATCATCACAGGTGGTTGTTTGATAAAATAATGTTATTTTATTTTATTTTTCCACAAACCAGCAGGCCATTTGACTCTATGGATTAGTTAATCTCTTCCTCAGAGCGCCCAAGCCTTTTGACGATTTTTCGTCCTGGATCGACTTGAACAACCTGTAAGCGTTGTACTCATCTCGCATCACGTCGTCCAGGTAACGCAGGCGCGAGCGCTCGCCGTTCCACCGTATGCCCTGGTGCAAGCCTTCTACGTTGAGGTTTTCTCCCTTGACGGTGAACACCCACATGGTCTTGTGCTCCCTGTCGGTCTCGCCCATGTGTATGTACACGGGGTCGAACAGGAGGGTGTCCAGCACACATCCGAGCTGCGACTCGATGACGTCCTTCACGTCCTCGTGGCTGGCGTTCACACCCTTCAGGGTGAAGCACAGGGCGCCGGGCGTCGGAGGCGGGAGGATTCTGCGCATGCGTATCGTTGGCAGTTTCAAGCTTTTCTTTCGTTCGAGTTTTTTAACTTCCGGTTTTAGGTCTTCGTTGCCTTTACTTTCAAGCTCGTCTGTGGTGCGAGGCAATTCTGCGGAAGATCTGAAAAGAAGTTATGAAAAAATAATAAGTGCTAATAATCTAAGTCGTATTACAATGAATTAAGATAGACGATCACGCCTATGCAATTTTAAAGATTACTCTATAGGTAGTACTAAACCAAATAACATCCGACTGGGTCAGTGTTCGAGGTGCACCTAATTTTTGATAGAACAGTTAATAGCACAAGTCCTGTCATTGGTTATACATATTAGTGTGTTTGTCTGGGCAAAAAATGTATGCACTTTTATTTCTTCTAGTACCACTGTGTTAAGTAGCATTGTGCTTGAAACATGTATGGGGTACCTGTAAAAAAAAGTACTAAAATGTTGTGCGGAACTACGGTAGTCATAGCCGCTACCTGTTATCTCTGAAATGAGCAGTTTAACACCCAACTTTTCTGATTTACTTTAAGAGTGAGGGCTGGTAGTATTTATATCTGTGGTGTACATATCGATTGATACGCTGCAGGTAGGAATTTTAGCCACATATGTTACTATTGCCATCTATGGGATTTGCTTTAGTGGCACACACCCTACATGAATCATGTACTATTAGTGTTTTCCCTAGCTTGTTTTAGAACGGTGCAGCACCATGCCTCAGTAATCTAGCACCATCTTGCCTTAATCAGCACCATGCTGCCCTGAGATTAAACAAGCCTTTTTCATCAATTAATTCTAAAATTGCCTTTATAAAACACCCAAAAAGGTATTATTAATTAATAAAATATGCCTTTTATATCTTTTGACATTCATTTATTAAAGCAAGCACATAAATTCCATTAATGTTTATTTAATGAAAAACAAGTGCCCCCAAAATGGTGAAAATGCCCCAAAAGTGTTTGGTCTACCATGCCTTGCCTAATTTCTAGGGAAACACTAACTGTGTACATCAAACATACTCTGTGTACATCAAGTATATACTATAAACATTTGTTTTGGTGGTACACACCCTATAGCTGTGAGCCAAAGTTACAGTTACGAGTCTTTAGTATTTTATCAAGCCACATTGATTCATAATTAAAAACTGACCTTTTTTTTTAAATGTTCTTAATTGTTTTTTTATTGTCCCCAGACCATTAGACAGTGCCATGGTTGGGGAGCCTTGATACACGGCTTACAATTTATCTTAAAATTAATATTCATACATGTGTAAACATACATACATTATATACAAACATACACACATACATACATACATATACACGCACGCACGTACGCACTCACATTACATTCTATTCTGATATATGCAGGTACAAATCAAAATAAAATAGTACTTCCTTCTATGCACCATGCCTTATGGTCCAGGACTTTAAAAAAGCAAAAGAAAAAAGGGTAACTGACCTTTTTACCCTTCCAACTCCCCCAACACAGATATAAATCAGCGTTTGTAATAAATGTAGTTACTATGTTTTAGTAGACCTGAAAGCTATTGCATTAATACTATAGTGTGCCTGTAGATGATCCTGCTGTCAAGAAAACTAGCGCGGGACATTTCACGATTCGTTTAAAGGGACAGTCCCGAGTTTTCTGCAGTTTTTAAGTTATCGACTAACAGAGACTTTTTAACGACTGTAATTACATATCAAATATATTTTTCTGCATAAACTATTAGTGGCTGAATATTAAACGTGTTTCTGATCGTTCTAGTATTTGTACTAGGTTGAATTTCATTTTATTTCCTAAAATATTTTCTTTTCGTACGTAGGAAATTATTTGAAGACAAAATCCAGTTTGGGCTTCTTACAAATATTAAGACGACCAGAAACACATTGAATATACAGACACTGATATTCTAAACAAGAAAATATATTTAATGCGTATTTTTAGACAATCTAATTAAAATTAGCTCCACTATTACATGTGGATCTAACACCAGCCAGTTGGAGCTCATGTCCACCAATCAAAACCTTACTTGCAGAATCCTGCCATTGATTTAAAAATAATTTGAAAACATTCCTAATTATCCTGAGGGTATACGACATATTTCGTGTGAATTACGAATGCCTTAAAACATGTTTTATTTTATAAAATAAATAATTTGTAATGTAAAACTGAAGACTGATTTAGTTAGGGTTTTTTTATATAAATAAATAAATAATTTTTAATGTAAAATTGAAGACTGATAACCCACCCCGTACGTATTGGTATGGTTCGCTGTACTGCGGCCACTAAACTAGACTCGCCCGATATTTTTAGAATTTATATGCTCCCAAATAACGTTATAAAAGGCGAAGTGTGATTGGTCAATATTTAAATTATTATTTACAGACAAAATGTTACCTGGACATTGGGGACTACGCAGGATTCTGCAAGTAAGGTTTTGATTGGTGGACATGAGCTCCAACTGGCTGGTGTTAGATCCACATGTAATAGTGGAGCTAATTTTAATTAGATTGATTTTTAGACGTTAAACGATTTTATTAGTAGGAAACATCTTACAATGCAGTCCCGTTAAGAATTTAAAGTAAAATACAAAAATGCGTTTCGGATCTTGCTTGGTTACCTCTGTAAGTTGACCTCTGTAATATTTAAATTTATTATCTGTATGGTTCAACATAACCGAGTTAATAATAATCATACGAAGCACACGTGTAATAACAAGTGTAATGACGTAATTTTAGGAAGCGACGTCATATGATTTGTAGTTGGTTGTTATTTATTATTTCTAAATAATAAGCGCGCATGTGGTATGCTGCTACTGATATAACAGCAAAATGAGACTGTTCTTTGATATAAGGACGGATAATTCCCACATTTCTGTGGTCAACCTATATTCGTTTTCTGCATATCGGTTATCAAGCAATTGTACTTTCTAAAAATAGCATTCACTTAGTTCTCTCGAAATTGTAGTATTGGTTTTACAGAATACATGCAAGGGTAAAACTGATGGTGTGGAACCTGAAAGTTATAAAATACGATAGCTTGTTAATTTTGTTTAACGACACCACTAGAACACATTGATTTACTAATCATCGGCTATTGGATAGGGAACTTTTATATGCACAATCTCACAGACAGAATAGCACATACCACTGCTGGAACGAGAAATAGCCTAATGGGCCAATCGACGGGTATCGATCAAACAAACGCTTTACCACTGGGCTACGTTCCGCCCTAATAACGACAGAGGACATGCAGATGTTAATGCAGTCAAGAAAACAAACAGGTACGTTAAGCGAACGTTGGACGGCTACTTAAGACGTGTTAAGATACAAAAAACTAATCCAATTGTTAATTATGATTATTATGGCTGGGCACCTGGCATGGAAGCAATCACGTCTTTGCATAACATTCTTTGCACTTTGCCTTGTGCAGAGATACAGTTTTGATATGGCAATACGATTTTGTCATTCATATTTGAGAATGCATATTGCAGGATCTTCTACAACTCCTCAAGATATTCTTACGATTTCTTTGGTTTGCGGTTAATTTCTTGAATCGGATAAGACTAGGTTTCAGTTGTAAAAGTCTCAAAGTGACAGATCCTAGGTTTTAAATAGTACGACGTATGAAATCAAACATTACTTATAATTGTATTGATTATATTATCCGAATTTTTTCTGGTCATCCAGGTATACCTCAAAATGCATTTTTGTCATAATTTTAAAAACGCACGTTCATCCGAGAGGTAATGGTTATCAAGACAAGTCCTAGTTGTTTTTAGACGGCATTTCACCGTTTAAATATCACAGACAGTAGCTTCTCATTGTTATAACCTGTTTGTAGATTAACAAAACTTAGTGTTCATTTTTACAGTCTAAAACTACTATTTTAACGAGGGCCTTTAACTAATCTTACGAAATGAGCGATTCCGCAACGACAACTCGTCCGTCGGCGACTAGAAATAAGATCGTCCGAGACAGATGAGTTGAGCTAAAACAGCTACCTTGACTCAATATCAGTCTAGCATTTTAGCATAGAAGGATTACTTTAGACATTAATTTTGTCATAAAATCATGCCAGGTGAGTGAGAAACGAGTTTCGTTAATCAGGAGCCCTGTCGCAATGGCGAACACCCAGAAATTATCTCCCCCTTAAAGGTCGCGTCGTCACTATACACCCTAGAGTCTCGCTTTAAACAGCTGTTCAGTAGTGTGATTTGAAGCCACTGGTCGTATAAAATTACTTGTCCACCTCTGTACGAAAAAAAAAAGTGGTCATTTTTTTTCAGACGATGATGCATTGCACAAAGAATGTCTGGACTGCATAACGGATCTAAGTATATGACAAAATACAACAACAACAAAAAACAAACAAAACAAACAGTGAATCGCTGAAAAACGAGGAGTTATGTATGTCATTGCCAAAAACCTATCCATTCTCGGTGTGTGGATTTAAAACAAAATTAATTATTTATATATTATTTGAATAAAATCTAGGCTGGTTGAAATATTATATTTTCTTCCTTTTATGTATGCTATGTGAACGTTTGTTTATTTGTGTGTTTTGTTCACTGTTTTGGTGAGGGGGAGGTTTAGGTGAGTTCGTCCTACCCCCCATGGCATTGATCATGTTTGTTGTCGATTATTTAATTAATTAATTAATTTATTTTTAATCAATAATTTCACAGACTAAAAGAAAACATGTTTTAGAAACAACCCTTTTTTTTATTTATGTACAGGGCCAGCGGAGTGTATTGGAAAGTGGGGATGGGGTGGGGGTACTTATAGTGTGCTGTTTGTTAAAAGGTTGTGGTGTGTGTGAGATAGAGAGAGACAGACAGAGAGAGAGAGAGAGAGAGAGAGAGAGAGAGAGAGAGAGAGAGAGAGAGAGAGAGAGAGAGAGAGAGAGAGAGAGAGAGAGAGAGAGAGAGAGAGTGTATACATGTATTTGAGGGCCCGAACCTGTTGGTGGGGGTTCGGAGGCATGCTCACCCAGAATAAGTTTAAATTTAAATATCAGATGTTAACATAGGACCTATGACATCTCCAGACTTTTGAGAACAGTAACAGGAAAAAAGAGGAGACCATGGCCCTATCGGCCCTCACCTCTTCCACAGCCCCTAATACACAAATTGAAGAAGAAGAAAATAATAGTTTGAGACATGCAAATAGCATACATACAATATAAACAGAATAGTGAGATGTGGAGTGCTCATTGAGGTGTAAAAAACAATTGTTTCTTGAAACCGACCCTACCTAAAAAACAAAGGCTTACCCTTATTATTTTCCCCCATTTGTTTTAAGTTAAAAAGAGTACAGATGTAGTTTAAAGTTTAGACTGGGCCTACCTAATATTTTTTAGTCATGTTCCCAGAATTTTTTTTAGGTACAAGGCAGAATAAAATTATCTTTTCTTCATTTGTTAAACTACATTTGATTATTCCTTTGTTAATCTATCTATAGGGGGCCTATTAGTTGGGTATCTCTTTTGTAAGCTGTAATATGTATGTAGGATGCATTTTATTTTTATACTAAGCATATCTGAAATTACTGACAAAAATACTACCAAAGGATGCTGTGATGGTGGTTTAAATAAATAACTCCAATGAAAGTGAAAATGCTGAAATTAAAGTAATTGGTAGGAGTAGCCTGTGTGGTGGCCATGGGTTTACCTTCTTGGTGAGTCAGTATCTATGCCAAGTGTCAAAACCATGGGTCAAAATTATGAAGGCTGTTTTTCTGAAACACAGATGTTTAACACCAAATTTAAAATGTGCTGAGATGTTGTAAAAAAAATATTAATTTCTTTTCATTATTGGTTATTCTAAAGAGACTGTGGAGCTTGTTTTGCAATGTGATATTTGATTAAATGCTTGAGGCATAACAGAATAAACTGTTTTGTTTTTGCTACTGACCCAAAAACAAACTAACCATAACAAAATACTTTCCAAATTATAATCTAGAATTTATTTACATAAATATCCTGAAACTGGAAATTTTAATATTTGTTCAAAAAATAATAAATAAATTAAAAAAATTTCAGATGGTGTGTGTGTGTGTGTGTGTGTGTGTGTGTGTGTGTGTGTCTCTTTTTATTCTTTGTCCTTTTTTTCATTATTGCCTAACTGGACTATTTTGGACAAATGTAGCAAAATCCCAACATTTTATTCTCCAGTGACTGTTTAAGCCTATAACAGTTTATAATACTTTCACTTTTTGGGGGAGTATTCTGACTACATTGTGATCAATTCTAGCATGGCATTGAAAACCCCCACACAGTTGCACTGAAAATATAAATACCAGATAGGTATTGTTTATGTACAGTTTATCAAATACATGTACATGCTAAGCAAGTAACTCATACATTGAACATGAAACAAGCCATGTGTGAATACATCTCTTGAAATTAATGTAATTAGTGTTAATTGGTGTTGTACCTATATTCACTTTAAACCATTAGTAAACCATAAATTAAGTGTACTTTTATATATAGTCATAATTATTTCTTGCTGCATCTGGTTTTAGAAATCCACATTTGTAAAATAGCAGTATTTTGTTTCTTTAATTTATAATTTATTACTCTTGCAGCCTTTGGAGAGAAAAAATAGTATAACTCTAAAGCAGTTTTCAATTGCTGTTAATTTCATTATCAGTGGAAATCATGGAAAGTCATGGATTTTCTTGGTAAATAAGTGTATGAACCATGATAAAGATTATTTACATTGGACTTAATATAAGTACTGAAAAGTATAAAATTTAGATACTGGTAGGTCAAATAGATTTATGTTAAAACAGGCTCAGTGAAATCAGAATTCCTATCAGATTATGTCATTTTGTACACACAAATTAAATTATTTACATTAACAAATTATAAATATTGAAAAATAATACCACTATCATTTCTAATTTCATGTAAATGTGTATGAAAAAGCATTGTTATATTTCTACTTACATGTGAAGAATTTTTTTAAATTAAGAACAAAAAAACTATATATTTAATATTTTAAATTTCCTATTTATTTTTCATCATTTGAAAATTTAATATTTATTTCTGTAATTATATATGTATGTTATTGATTTTTTTAAATTTATTACATGTATACATATAAACATTTTTAATTTTTTTTTTATTTTTACATATATATATATATATATATATATATATATATATATATATATATATATATAATATATATATATATATATATATATATATATATATATATATTATATATTTATTTATTTATTTATTTATTATGTATTTTATTTATTTATTTTGTTTGGTTGGGTTGGGTTGGGTTGGGTTGGGTTGGGTTGGGTTTTTAAAAAAAATTTCATTGAAATAATTTATTAAAAATAATTGTTGACAAATTTGGTTGAATTTACTCTACTCTGCAAACGAATAATTTGTGGTTTTAAACACGTATATCTTCATATTAAATCGCGATAACAAACATTGAATAGTAAATGAATGAATGATTGTTTAACGACACCCCAGCACGAAAAATACATCGGCTACTGGGTGTCAAACTATGGTAAACAAATAACATTGAATAGAACCCGGAAGTAAACTGCGAAGAATGGAACGTGGCGTTTTACAAATTAAAACTTTATTAAATGTTGTTACCATTTTTTTTATTGCAAACACTCAAGTATTATCAGTCAAATATGTACACATTTAAGGTTTTGGCATGGTAGATATATGATAGAAAGTTGTAAGAACGGTAGGGAGTAGCCTACGTGGTTGGAGAAAACACACGATTTAGCTGGACATTATTTTGATCTTTTTTTTTTCCATTTTTTTTTTTACTACCAACTGCGGAATTTCGTAGATTTTTATTATTTACTTTAATTTTTAGCCGTTCTACGCTTTAGTCGCATATATGCTCACAATTTGGTCGGGAATAATAGAGTGGATATACCGATCGATGCTTTACGACAATACAAATTTAGAAAAAAGAATGGTGTATAGTGCACGAGCGCCACCTGTCGGAAAGTCTCTGATTGTTCGACATTGGAGAAACAAGGATTGGTACGTTGTTCTAGATTTTAAGATGTTGACAGTTCCGAAAATGTTTCATCGAAGGCGAAAAACAGAAGAGGAGAATGTCAACCAAAGTGTGATGCTTCCACGATGAATACACGAAAGCCAAAGGTAATGTTAATTGGACAAAGGTGCTGATGTTGTATATTAAAAGTTTAAAAAAAAGAGTTTGATTTGCTTAACAACACCACTAGAGCACATTGATTAATTAATAATCGGCTATCAGATGTCAAACATTTGGTAATTCTGACTCGTAGTCATCAGTGGAAACCCGATACATTTTTCCTTCTGCACTTTCCTACATCAGGAAAGCACATACCACGGCCATTGACCAGTTGCAGTGCACCGGTTGGAACGAGAAAACCCCCAATCAGTTGAATGGATCCACCGAGGTGGTTCAATCCTGCGACGCAAGCACCTCAAGCGATCACTCAACCGTACATTTAGTAATTGGACCATTACTGGATCTATTCCACCAACAGACAATTGTAGTGACATATGTTTTTGAAGTTGCTAATGCAATATTTCCATCGACGCCATTTTATGTATAAAGAAAGAAAGGAAATGTTTTATTTAACGACGCACTCAACACATTTATTTACGGTTATATGGCGTCGGACACATGGTTAAGAACCACGAAAATACTGAGAAAACCCGCTGTCGCCACTTCATAGGCTACTCTTTTCGATTAGCAGTAAGGGATCTTTTATATGCACCATCCCACAGACAAGATAGTACATACGACGGCCTTTGTCACACTAGTTGTGGAGCACTAGCTGGAACGAGAAATAACCCAATGGGCTCGCCGACGGGAATGGATCCTAGATCGATCGCGCATCAGGCGAGCGCTGTACCACTGAGCGACGTCCCGTCCCCTCCATATTATGTATACTTCATGGATATAAATACGACTAACCCTACAGAAACTGGCGTCTACGCTGCTTGTTTTGTATATCACTGGAGACGTCTTTTCCTATCTGAATTCTGCACATGATAAGCCATCGTACATGACATCTTGCAAATAAATTCTAGGAATTTACTGGCCAGATGAAACACTTTTTTGACGACAAGATATGTCACAAATCTCGCCAATAATATCTATACACCGATTTGGTTGGTGGTTTTCATACTAAAACTATAATTTAATAAGATTTTATTACATAAGAAAAATCTGGCATACTTGCGACTGGATCTAGTGTGAGTGACTGCGACGTTTTTTTTATAGTCTGAATACCAAGGAAGACTGAAACAAGAAACGATAGTCAAATATTTTACATGTACACACACACGCACGCACGCACGCACGCACGCACGCACGCACACACATGTATGTGTGATAACTGACGCACATTAACATGATGAGCATTATTATGGTGATGGTAGTTTGCTTCTGTTTTTGTTTTGTTGTTATTGTTGCTGCTGTTATTTGTGGTTTTGTTGCTTCTTTTTTTTTGGGGGGGGGGGGGGGGGGTAGGGGGTTGAACGTATATGTTTACCGGTCTTATTTGTACAGTAGTTCAGCCATTGTACTTGAGGTTCTAGCCACTAGTTCTAGCCACTTGAGATACACCCAGCGTAAATTTATCCATTTTAAATATTACCTATAATAAATTAATGCCTCGTGTTGGATGCATAAAATCGTGATTAAATGATGATGTCTTTAAAACAGTAGTATTATCTCCAGCCTGATTCGCATAACTCAATCAAAGGATTGACAAGAGAGGAGTATGCCATCATTTTTTAGACAGAGAACCGGACATAACACTCATACAATATATTCATTAACATACGTGTGTATAAAATGTGTTAAATATAATATACCTTTTAGATGCACTCTTTTTTCTTGGGCGGTCCAATTTTGGCGCCGATTTGTAATCGCTAACTGGGAACTTTTCACTGGTAGGCCTAACTGGAGCACTACTGGCCTGTTTTATACCACTGTTCGTTCGGGAACGTGGCGCCTTGGGAATGATGGGGTTTTCTGAACTGAGGTCAGCACGTAGAGGGGCCATACTTTGTAGCCCCTTGAACGAAGAAACACTGAAACCCAAATCCAGCAAATTCCAAAAGTTATCCGCTTTTACGCTTTGGGATCGGCCATCGATCTTTCTAATAAGGACATCTTCTATAAGCGGGATATCATCGGACCCTGATACTGTGTGTGTATGTCTATTCACTAGATCTTCCGTTTGACTTCTGTTGTACAGGCTTGGCAATGGTTCTTTTCGCTTTACTGGAGTTAGGCTACATGGTTGGTCGACACGGGTTGAATATGGGGGCAGATTGCCGGTTACGTCCACTTTTGAAATTTCTAGCGGGATATTTTCACCCGGTATCCGGTATTTGTAGAAATGTATAAAGTTGCCGTTGTCGGTTTTAAGTAGAATCAGAGATTGGCTAGAAGTCGGCATCTGGACATTTACTTAATTTGCAACTACTAAAAAAGTTGAAAGTCTCCAAACAATAATTATTTACTGACGTCATATTCATGTAACGTCATACGTAGGCTAAATGACGTCATGCTATGTTACGATTGCTATAAATATTTTGGCCCGTTATTTATTACTTTTATCGTGGGTCAAGTACATGACAAGGCTGCGGGCGGGACGTAGCCCAGTGGTACAGCACTTGCTCGATACGCGGTCGGTGTGGGATCGATCCCCATCGGTGGGCCCATTGGGCTATTTCTCGTTCCAGCCAGTGCACCACAACTGGTATATCAAAGGCCGTGGTATGTACTACCCTGTCTGTGGAATGATGCATATAAAAGATCCCTTGCTGCTAATCGAAAAGAGTAGACCATGAAGTGGCGGCAGCGGGTTTCCTCTCTCAATATCTGTATGGTCCTTAACCATGTCTGACGCCATATAAATGTAAATAAAATGTGCTGAGTGTGTCGTTAACTTAAACCTTTCTTTCGTTCTTTCATAATGTTCTTCAACATATTAAGTTAATGTATATTGCTTCGCTGTTAATTTCATGTACATTTACTACATGGACTTTGTTGAGGGAACACATGTTACTTACGTGTGAATCGTCTTCTACTCGTAAACAAACATGAACCACGCGCCCGTGCAAAGAGATGTTTCTGACCTACATGCACGTCACACGTATGAGGCTCGTTACGCAGGAGCTCACGTGGAGAAATCCTAAACTCTCTATTATTACCAGTCCTGCCATTGGTGTTAAGTGTAACATGTATAGTGTCTATTTTTTGTGCAACATTTTTTATTTATTTAAAACATGCTTGTGCCCAAAGGTCACTGAGCCTAATGTAAATAAAGCATATATTTATCTGTTTTAACTGAATGTCACACGCGGGTGAAGAAATCAGATACTGCTATAAGATACAGCACGTATGTCATTATTTACATGATGTTCAACCCACGGTATTTTCACAGGTCCACAAATTGTCCTGTGTACATCTAGATTTTTTAAAATTTCTCAGTTATACGTCATCGATCCACATATTTCACGATCCGTTATGACCTGAAAGTCACCCTGGAGCAACTGGAATCACGAAGTGAAATTGCTTTTTGTCTGATGATATTCAATGAAATAAAAATTATGTCAGGATCTGCGACCACTAATGCTAGGCTTCGACTACCAACTGCCAGCAGAAAGTTGGCCAACTCGACGCTTGCGTTGCAATTTCCCCCATTCCCGACTTGGACGGGTGTGCTCAGATTAACAACTAATGGGTTCGACGAGAATCGAGTTATAAGAACATTAAGACTAGCAACTGGATAGTTGTTGAAGTCGTGACAGCAGAACGGTGGCCAGCTTTCTGGTAGCAGTCGGTAGTCGTCTTCTGATTCTGCGATCTCAAAGCCATGCTTAGACTTTCAGTCCTGGAGCCAATTTCACTAAACATCGTAAGCTACGTTTTGCACGTAAACGTAAATCTACGACTGAAGAGCATTTCACAAAGTTTAAACATAAGTTACGAGTAAAGTTAGACGTAAATCTAAGAGTGCCCTCGACCACAACTAGTCGCACACATAAATTGCTACATCCACTTCAATAATTCATAAAATGGTAACACTTTTGCTTTTGTAAAGTGTTTAACAAATTAACTCCCTTTATTAATCCAGTGATAGCCAATTTTGTTACCTATGTCATTTGATCCACTCAGGGCGAGATTTAGCTCAATTGGTTGAGGTGCCAGCGTCACAGGATCGAACCACATCGGTGGGTCCATTCAACTGATTTGTTTTTCTTCTGGTTCTAACCAGTGCATCACAGCTGGTCAAAGGTCGTGGTATGTGCTTTCCTGTCTGTGGAAAAGCGGATATAAAAGATCCCTTGCTGAATTAAGAAACAAATGTAGCGGGTTTCCTCTAAAAACTACTTGTCAGAATTACCAAATGTTTGATATCGAATAGCCGATGAATAATAAATCAATGTGTTTTAGTGGTGTCGTTAAACAAAAATAGGCTGATAGCGTTCTGTTAAGACGAGTCTGCATATTTTTTGATATATGCAAATGTATGCAGCAAAAAAACAGACGATATTTTCCCTAGTACCTATTTCCTGTACCAGCTCCCATTAAACGCAGGGCCATACCGTGGTCTGGACATGGGTGTGTGGTAAACTGCCCTGAAAACGCGTCTCTTCTTGTCTTCATTACGAATATTTCGGACCTCGGCTCATTTGCCTTGCTCAGCTTGCTCCTATTACAATTCTGTTACACCTTCTCCCCTTTACAAATGTCTAGATCCGCCCCTGCTATCAAATGTATTATTTTAAAACTTATATTTGACGTACTGTACCATATTTTACTTTCATCTTTTTAAAATTCAACATCATATTTTCTCTGAAATTTAGAAATAAAAGATATATCCATGCACAAATGACTGCCTGGTCAACTGACTATTATTTTTTTTTTTGGGGGGGGGGGGGGGTGAAAGTTGTCTAGACCAAAAAACAACAAAAAAACAAACCACCCCACCCAAAATACACCCGAACAGTGGCGTAGCATGGGAAGGGCCACCGGGGCGGTTGCCCTGGGCGCAAAATTCTGGACTGGTGGAAGGGACTCGGGTAGTGCTAACGGTCCACTGGTTAGTGGGCGCAATACTTGCCTTGCCCCGGGCGCTGGCAACCTATGCTACGCCACTGCACACAAAAGTCATCTTGCATTTTGCCTACACAAACAATAAGCTCGTTTATGACCTGGGAAAATTTTAGTTGCGGATCCATGGGGTGAACATGACTTTTTTTTTTTTTAATGCAGACCCTTTATGCAGTATATCTACTACTTTGTTGGAAAACACGAATAGAAATCACCATATTTTTTTTATTTTTTTTAAAGTGCATATCGACTTGTCCAAGTCAGGCCAGTAGGAACCGGAGGGGGCCTGGGGATACGTCCCCCCCCCCCCCCCACACACACACACACACTCTTGTGAGACTTTTTTTTTTATCACATTAATTTTTACCATTGTAACCCAAAATCTGATACAGAGTTTGTACCCGATCTATCAGTGCTCCCTCCTCCCCCCCCCCCCCCCCCACACACTCCCAAAGCAAATATAGGGAATTGACCCACAATATAGTGTTTTTAACTACATAGGTTAACATTATCGCCTATAGGAGTTTATTTGGTACAGTACAACCGTGTGTTGGTATACCGGAAACGGTGGTTTCCAAACTTTATCTAGTTTATTCGTTCTTTCTTTTAAAAGTTATGTTTTGTTTTGTTTAACGACAGTACTAGAGCACATTGATTTATTAATAATCGGCTTTAGATGTCAAATTTATGCTAAATGAACTGCAAAAGAAAGCAGGCGTAGATTTACGTGCAAAGTAAGTTAGTAGTATTTCTACGACTGCCTTCGTGAAATGGAGTAAACGTACACGTAGAGGTAGACGTACGACAGGTGTAAGTTTTACACGTAAACGTAAATTTACGATGTTTAGTGAAATAGGCTCCAGGTCCCACTAGGAAGTGTGCTGTCCGTCGAAAGGACGTAGCCAGTCCCCAAAGTTTTTCTTTGAGGTGCACAGGACACCGCCAGGTTTCTTGTCTTAGAGTGTTGTGTGGTGGGCAGAACTGAAGGATGTGTTCCGGTGTTTGGGCACCTTTGTCACATGGACATTAATCAGAGTGGGCAGGTTTGAGTCTATAGAGGTGGGAAAGTAGGCGGCAATGCCCAATTCTCACTTGCTGTGTCCTCTCCAGGGTTTCAACGTAATCCTCTCCCCACCCACCATCCCCCCCCCCCCACCCACACTTCCATTCTTGCCTTCCAGATGGTATTAAAGTTGTTCTTTATGATGGTTTTCACCTCTGAGCATGATGTAGGATTGGATATCTGCTGGAGTCTGCTTCCCGTTTTTGATAGCCTGTCTGCTTCTTCGTTACCTGGCACGCCACAGTGGGATGGTATCCACCGAAGGATCAAGTTTGTTCTTGTGCTAAGGTCTTGAAGTTCACTCTTGATACCCAAATTAATCTTTGGAGATGTTGGTAGTCTGAGCCTAACATAACGTCGCCATATTTTTACAATACTTAGAATGCAAACTGACCTGAAAATAGTTGGCCAATTGTCATTATGTTATTATTAATCCGGTCATATAAATATTCATTTTACCTGATATTTAAACAAATGGCAATCGTTATAAAGCGCTAAAGCCTGTTAAGACAGATGGCTTTCAAAAAGGAAGCGAATGTTGTTGTTGTTGTTGATTAAAAAAAATTGATGTTGTTTTTTGTTTTTGCTTCAGTTTGTGTTTGTGTTTGTTTGTGTTTCAGTTTGTGTTTGTGTTTGTTTGTGTTTCAGTTTGTGTTTGTGTTTGTTTTTGTTTCAGTTTGTGTTTATCTTTGTGTTTGTTTGTGTTTGTGTTTGTGTTTCTATTTCTGTTTGTGTTTGTGTTTGTTTTGTTTTTGTTTTGTTTTGTTTTGTTCTGTTTTGTTCTGTTCTGTTCTGTTTTCTAAGTAAAGTTCAATGTAAAAATGCTTAACCAAATACTGCCCGAATGCTCAATCCGGGGAAAATAAATTCTACAAATGCATACAAAGGTTGGTATGTAAACGATGATAAGCACTTTCTTTAGCAGTACAACGTCGAGAGACGAAAGAAAAAACATATCAGGCACTTGTCTTAGTTAACTATTAGTAAGCCGTTGCATGTGCTATCTTGTCCGTCAAATTCTAATTGCTGCTAATCTGTAATTATAGTAATCATATGGCAGAAGCGGAATTTTGTCCATGACTTTTTTTTTAAACCATATGTCGCAAACACCATCCACTAATTAAATAATGTGCTGGGGTGTCGTTAAACAGTAATTCCTTTCCCTTCGTGTTAAAGTCCTAATCAAAATAAAAACTATGTGGGGCTTTTATGTTTTTATTTTATTATTATAATTATTATAATTATTTTTTTATTATTATTATTTAAAACAATTTGCGAAGTCGTTTTTTTTGTATCGTCAACGTCTCTAACTGCGTTATGCTTCCAACTCCGTTCACTTTGTTTTCTCGTGCACGGTTCGTGCACTTAACATTTGTTTTGTTGACGTCTGCTTGTCGTTCATTTGTGAGGTTTTATTTCCGTAAATATCGTATTCGTGTTTTTGTCGTTACGTGAACGCAGTTTGGGACGTCGATGGTATATGATTTATGAAAATGTCTGGAATGAAAACCTAAAAATAGTGTTAGAAGTATGTTAAACGTCAAGAAGGTGTGATTTGTAGAGGAAGTTGATTTTGTGTTGGACTAGTAGGCTAGCTTTCAAGCTGTGTTTCTAGGGTTTTACACATCCAGTGTTACCTGATGGCAAAATTTCATTTAACACTAGAAGGAAGCAACCGACCCACGATCAGTTTACCCTATTTCCATACGTAAATATACCAATAGAAAGAAGGGATTACATGGAAATTGGAGACCAAATTTAATTCACTGTTAACATAGCAATGTTTGTAATTGTAAATGTCTTAAATGTGGGACTGAATGTCGATAATGTCAAACTGACTGCCAGTAACACGGGTCAACTTCTGATACCATGGATTGAGTGTTTTTGATGCGATCATTATTTGCTGTAACTAAGCTCGTAGGAACCGAGGGGACTGGGATGGCACACGCATCCACTCGAGGGCGAAAATGTAAATTTGTTTGTCCTCTATATAAATAAACAATCTAATTAAAATTAGCTCCACTATTACATGTGGATCTAACAGCAGCCCGTTGGAGTTCATGTCCAGTTGACCTTTCATTCGACCAATCAAAACCTTACTTTGCAAAATCATGCCAGTGATTTGAGTGCGACTGCGAATACTTTTTACATGCTCATATAGGCCTACCACTAGAGTTTCGAGCATTTCCGTCCCGGGGCCTGTCTCTGGATAGCCAGGGGCTTGTCCCGGGACAGAAAAAAAAATTAAGCGGACAATTTTGAAATTTAGATCCACAAATTAAATAGTGGGCCTTTAAAGTTTTGATGCGCATCTCTAATTAATATAATTAATAGAGAAAATTCTACTCATTAAATTTGGTCGCTAGATTAGATCGGGTGGTCAAGAAGAGATTAGATAAGATCGGTGGCCTGACTTGAGATGTAAGGGAGGGGGGAGGGGGAGGGTAGAGTTGAAAATAGGCAGAATTTTGAAAATAGCAATTAGTAAAAAAGTTAATAGAATTTTTAAAAAAAGAAGCCAAAAATAAAAATAATTAACTGCTCAGTCGAATATTTATATAATTTGGAGCATTTTAGAAAGATAGTCCAAAAATAAATAAGAGAAAGAAGAGAGGATCGGACTATTTAATAATATTTTAAAAAGAAAGTAATTTCGACATAAACTTTTGAACGAAGGTCTAAAAGTTTAAAGTCCGATCTATATGTCCACGTAAGTGGCCTCGTTAAGGCCGTTAGGGTGCACATCTTGTAGGGACGAGATGGGTTGCATCCCGTCAAGAAAACCCTTAGATTGACAGTCAATAGACGTTGAAGGTGTAGTGCTGTGCTGAAATACAGATCTTGAGAAGCCGGATCCGTCTGAACGAGAGAGAGAATCAAACTAGGGTATAGTCCAGTCGTCATGGGTTGGTATAGTGGTGCGGACGGGCCCGACTCCGGAGGATACGAGATGGTATCACAATAAAACAAAGTAAAGTCTAGAAAAGAGTAGTAGGGGCCGACCCCGCTTCCTATTGCTTCTTAGAGTGGGGCGGTCAATATTCCAGTGCTGCTAGGACAGGCTCGGACATGTAGAAACTAAACGCGAACAACCGTGGCGTTCTGCAGAATGGCCGTCATACGAGTCAACATAGTCAAATGGAGAAATGACGTGGAAGCGAGGAATCTCGCTAAAAGCGAATCCAACCTACTGGTGGTGCAGACTGTCGAAACGAGAAGCGTTCCAGCGTTCAATCAGTTCCAATGGCCGCATACATCCCAGTAGAAAACTTCACTTCGCTGACAAAAACAACGAAGTGAAGGATCCCCAAGTCGAGCCGCGAAAGCACGTGCAGTGTGCACAAGCGAAACAAACACATCTTACCGCGTCGAGCTCCAGTCTGGGAATTTGAAAACATTCGGGATTATGTCGAGGGTATACGAAATTATTCGGGTGAATTACGAAGTATGCCGGAAATTAATTTCAATATAAAATTGTATATAAAATTCGTTTCAAGACGGGAAAAAAACCCCGTGATGGTATAGCCATAAAATCTGTTTATGCTAGTATACAATCCAGAGTTTATTACTACACTTTTCCCCCTGTTTTTTCAATGTTGAAATAGACCAACAAGTTCGCCTATTGCATAAATAGTCTCGCCCGATATTTTTAGAATATGTATGCTCCCGACTAACGTTATAAAAGGCGAAGTGTAATTGGCCGATATTTAAATTGTTATTTATAGATGAAATGTCACCTGGACATGGGAGTCATACAATGCTGTTAGATCTACTGGTAGACCCAGTAGAGCTAATTTTAATCAGATTGCTAAATAAAGGTAAAACTATTACTTGTGCACCTCACTAGTGGCTGTGAAGCACTGACTAGAGATTGTGCCCTCCCCCCTCCCGCACATTTACACCACACACATTTACAAAAACACACACACAAACACACATACACACACAGACGCACTCACACATAACCACACACAAACACAGAAATACACACTCACAGAGAGAGAGAGAGAGAGAGAGAGAGAGAGAGAGAGAGAGAGAGAGAGAGAGAGAGAGAGAGAGAGAGAGAGAGAGAGACAGAGAGAGAGAGCCACAGAGAGAGAGAGAGAGAGAGAGAGAGAGAGAGAGAGAGCCACACACACATATACACTCTCTCTCGCACACACACAGACACACACACACACACACACACACAGACACACACAGAGAGAGAGAGAGAGAGACACACACACACACACACCACACACACACACACACACACACTCCAGGTATCATTCCTACAGACCTGGTTACTATATGTGTGATCCATTTATTTATTTCCCTGAGTATATGACTATGACCTTGAACTAATGTTGAGTACCAAAAAAAAAAGATGTACCAGTCGTGGTGTCGGCTATTAGATGTCAAACATTTGGTAATTGTGACTCGTAGTTATCAGAGGAAACCTGCTACATTGTTCCTAATGCAGGAAGGGATCTTTTATATGCACTTTCTCGTAGACAGGAAAACCAATATCACGGCATTTGTCCAGTTGTGGTGCACTGGTTTAACGAAAAAAAACCCAATCAGTTGAATGGATTCACTGAAGAGTTTCGATTCTGCGACGCAAGCACCTCAGGCGAGCACTCAACCGACTGAGCTAACCCCCGGCCCTTATTGAGTACGAATGCGAGTGCGAGTGCGAATAATTTTTACATGCTCATATACCACTAGAGTTTCGAGCATGTCCGTCCCGGGGCCTGTCTCTGGATAGCTAGGGGCTTGTCCCGGGACAGAAAAAAATTAAGCGGACAATTTTGAAATTTACATCCAAAAATTAAATAATGGGCCTTTAAAATTTTGATGCGCATCTCTAATCAATGTAATTAATAAAGAAAATTCTACTCATTAAATTTGTTCACTAGATTAGATCGAGTGGTCAAAAGAAATTATATAAGATCGGTGGCCTGACTCGGGATGGAGCGGGGGGGGGGGGGGGGGGGGGGGTAGAGTTGAAAATGGGCAGAATTTTGAAAATAGCAATTAGTAAAAAAAAGTTAATAAAAAAAGAAGCCAAAAATAAAAAGAATTGACTGCTCGGTCAAATATTTATATAATTTGGAGCATTTTAGAAGGACAGTCCAAAAATAAATAAGAGAAAGGTGAGAGGATCGGACTATTTAATAATATTAAAACAAGAAAGTAATTTCGACACAAACGTTTGAACGACGGTCAAAAAGTTTAAAGTCCGATCTATATGTCCACGTGAGTGGCCTCGTTACGGCCGTTAGGGTGCACAGCTTGTAGGGACGAGATGGGTTGCATCCCGTCAAGAAAACCCCCAGATTGACAGTCAATACACGTTGAAGGTGTAGTGCTGTGCTGAAATACAGATCTTGAGAAGCCGGATCCGTCTGAACGAGAGAGAGAATCAGACTAGGGTATAGTCCAGTCGTCATGGGTTGGTATAATGGTGCGGACGGGCCCGACTCCGGAGGATACGAGATGGTATCACAATAAAACAAAGTAAAGTCTGTACGAATGCACGGATATATGAAGAGCTTCCAACGTGTTGCTACTAATAACGTAACGCGTCTTCACGCTGGAATGGAGCGAGATCAAGCTCAGTCGGTAGGTCGCTAGTCTGAAAGAATCCGGTAGAAAGTAAACATTGGGTTGTGTTTTTGTTTTTTTTTTTTTTTTATTTTGTTGTGGGTTGTGGTTTTGTTTTGTTTTTTGTTGGGTTTATTTTTTTTTCTTTTCATTTGTGGTTTTTGTGTGTGTGTTTGCGTTTTCTTTCATTTTGTTGTGTTTTTGTTGTAGGTTGTGGTTTGTTGTGGGGGTTTTTTTGTTGTTGTTTTTTTGGTGTGGTTTTTTTAATTTGTTGATTTAATATAAATCATCAAACTAAAGTTCTACTGTTTTGCTTTACGTAGTAATTTTTATTTTTGGTCATATTTTTCAAGGTAAGGGGCGCGCAAAGGTTGGAAGGGATCTGACCTAGCTGACTCAAGTATGAAATTCACTATTCTTGTAAACGGTGACATGAGACGACCTTCACACACAAACTATTTCAGTGTACGGGTATGTTTTAACTTCTGTTACTCGCGAACGCCAAACACGTTGATATTGTTTAAGATGCTTGAAACCGTAGTGGTATATAAGCATGTAAATAAATATTGGTAAAATATTGTTTAAGTATGCAGCATAAAAAGAAACTCCGAAAGATGTCAGATGTCAGATTGAATTTATGTTTTAACCAATGCTCCATACAGGTATATCAAATGCCGTAGTGTGTGCTGTCCTGTCTGTGTGAAAATTCATAAAGATCCACTGCTACTAAAAACACCCCCCACCTCCCCCCCCCACCCCCCAAAAAAAACAAAAACCTCCATAAGAAAACAAAATAGCAAACAAATATGTAGCTCGTTTCCTTTAAATACTGCATCACGACTGGTATATCGAAAGCCGTGGCATGTGCTGTCTTGTCTATGGGAAAGTGCATATAAAAGATCTGCTGCTAATGGAAACATGTAACGGGTTTCCTCTAAGACTATATGTCCAAAATTATCAAATGTATGATATCCAATAGCCGATGATTAATTAATAAATGTGTTCTACTAGTGTAAAACAAAGCAAACGTTCTCTGGGTAATTTGTTGTATTTGGCATGACGTACAGATTTCAGTTTGTCACCGTGGACTAAAGTCACAGTTTAAGACATTTAATGATGTTGGCGCATCGAAAACACGCTCATTTCATTCTAACGTTCATTTCATTTAACTCATTTGTAGTTAATTTCGTGCTTATAACCAATTAAGGGTCAAGCACGCTGTCCTGGGCACACACGAACATACACACAGCTATTTAGACTGTCTGTCCAGGACAGCGTGCTTGTAGTTAGTGAGAGAGAAATCGGTGTAGTGGCCTTAAACCTGACCATTGAGTCGTTAAACTTGCTCTGGGTGAAAGCCGATATCGGGCTGCGTACCTACCAGCCTTATGTCCGATGGCTTAACTAATGAGGCCGGTAACTCGATTTAAATCCGTTATGGTTCAACCACATTATCCTGAGCTATGGACTGTCTATCCTGGTACTGAGTTAATGATTAGTGAGAGAAAAATCGGTGTAGAGGCACTGGCCTAACCAGGATTTTATATTAGGAGGGGGGGGGGGGGGGGGGGGGGGGGGGGGGGGGGGGGGGAGAGGGGGGGACCCACACTATGTATGGTACATATGTATGTATGAATGAATGCTGTGACTTCGAACCTAGGTAACGATCGCCCGCAAATGCAATGACTAACCATGTACGGTATGTATTGATGTATGAATATCTATATATTGTATGTATGTCGAGGTTGACTGTTACATACATAGATATTAACGCACTGGCGCAGGGGATAATTAAATCCTTTCTGGCCTCACAAATTGTCCCATGCCGTTGCTGGGACTCGAACCTGTGGTACCGATTCGCCCGCAAATTGCAAGACTAACCATGATACGCTCTGAGCTATCGAAGCTTCCATAAAAAAGGAAGCTCTTTTAACTGAACCATATGCATGGGGCCTACAATCTACGCAGTCGATCCCGCTTACCTGCATGAAACAGTGGGCAGACCTTGCACTGGCTAGTATGTGTTGATGTATGAATATCTATATATTGTATGTATGTCGAGGTTGACTATTATGTACATAGATATTAACGCACTGGCGCAGGGGATAATTAAATCCTTTCTGGCCTCACAAGTTGTCCCATGCCGTTGCTGGGACTCGAACCTGTGGCACCGATTCGCCCGCAAATTGCAAGACTAACCATGATACGCTCTGAGCTATCAAAGCTTCCATAAAAAAGGAAGCTCTTTTAACTCAACCATATGCATGGGGTCTACAATCTACGCGGTCGATCCCGCTTACGTGCATGAAACAGTGGGCAGACCGGGCACTGGCTAGTATGTATTGATGTATGAATGTCTATATATTGTATGTATATCGAGGTTGACTATTACATACATAGATATTAACGCACTGGCGCAGGGGATAATTAAATCCCTTCTGACCTCACAAATTGTCCCATGCCTGTGCTGGGACTCGAACCTGTGGCACCGATTCGCCCGCAAATTGCAAGACTAACCATGATACGCCCTGTGCTATCGAAGCGTCCATAAAAAAGGAAGCTCTTTTAACTCAACCATATGCATGGGGCCTACAATCTACGCGGTCGATCCCGCTTACGTGCATGAAACAGTGGGCAGACCTGGCACTAGCTAGTATGTATTGATGTATGAATATCTATATATTGTATGTATATCGAGGTTGACTATTACATACATAGATATTAACGCACTGGCGCAGGGGATAATTAAATCCCTTCTGGCCTCACAAATTGTCCTATGCCGTTGCTGGGACTCGAACCTGTGGCACCGATTCGCCCGCAAATTGCAAGACTAACCATGATACGCTCTGAGCTATCGAAGCTTCTATAAAAAAGGAAGCTCTTTTAACTCAACCATATGCATGGGGCCTACAATCTACGCGGTCGATCCCGCTTACGTGCATGAAACAGTGGGCAGACCTGGCACTGGCTAGTATGTATTGATGTATGAATATCTATGTATTGTATGTATGTCGAGGTTGACTATTACATACATAGATATTAACACACTGGCGCAGGGGATAATTAAATCCTTTTTGGCCTCACAAATTGTCCCATGCCGTTGCTGGGACTCGAACCTGTGGCACCGATTCGCCCGCAAATTGCAAGACTAACCATGATACGCTCTGAGCTATCGAAGCTTCTATAAAAAAGGAAGCTCTTTTAACTCAACCATATGCATGGGGCCTACAATCTACGCGGTCGATCCCGCTTACGTGCATGAAACAGTGGGCAGACCTGGCACTGGCTAGTATGTATTGATGTATGAATATCTATGTATTGTATGTATGTCGAGGTTGACTATTACATACATAGATATTAACACACTGGCGCAGGGGATAATTAAATCCTTTTTGGGCCTCACAAATTGTCCCATGCCGTTGCTGGGACTCGAACTGTGGCAACCGATTCGCCCGCAAATTGCAAGACTAACCATGATACGCTCTGAGCTATCGAAGCTTCTATAAAAAAGGAAGCTCTTTTAACTCAACCATATGCATGGGGCCTACAATCTACGCGGTCGATCCCGCTTACGTGCATGAAACAGTGGGCAGACCTGGCACTGGCTAGTATGTATTGATGTATGAATATCTATGTATTGTATGTATGTCGAGGTTGACTATTACATACATAGATATTAACACACTGGCGCAGGGGATAATTAAATCCTTTCTGGCCTCACAAATTGTCCCATGCCGTTGCTGGGACTCGAACCTGTGGCACCGATTCGCCCGCAAATTGCAGGACTAACCATGATACGCTCTGAGCTATCGAAGCTTCCATAAAAAAGGAAGCTCTTTTAACTCAACCATATGCATGGCGCCTACAATCTACGCGGTCGATCCCGCTTACGTGCATTAACGCACTGGCACAGGGGATAATTAAATCCTTTCTGGCCTCACAAATTACCCCATGCCGTTGCTGGGACCCGAACCTGTGGCACCGAATCGCCCGCAAATTGCGAAACTAACCACGATGCGCTCTGTATGTATGTATGTATGTATGATTTTATCAAATTTAATACAGTTTAAAAAAAAAAAGGTTTGATTGGGGTTCATGGCCCCCATCCCCTCCCACCCCTCTGGCTACACCTCTCCAGTGTCCCACTAAAACTCACTTTCGGTAGAAGCCGATATTGAAATGCGAACCCAATACTTACTAGCCTTAAAATAGCACGTGGTGCTGTTTTGTTGTCATAAAAATATATCGTCTGGCCAGTAAATTACTGTAGTTTAATGTGAATACGTACTATTTAAAAAAAAAAAAAAAATAGTATCAATGTACCAGGCACTATTGTGCGTGAAACCAGGGCCGTAGCTAGCAAGAGGGCAAGGGGGGGGGGGGGGGGGGGGGGGGGGGGCAGCTGCCGAAAAAATTCGGAAAGCATTATAAAAACTTAAGAAAAGGAGTTTTAGACTATTAACTACTCAGTTGCCCCCCCCCCCCCCCAAAAAAAAAAAAAAACCCCACAAAAAAACCCCAAAAACAATCCAAAAAAAATTAAAAAAATCATTCAATACAAATCCTAGCTACGGCCCTGGAAACATGTGCTGGATTCCACTAAAAATAGTTTGAAGTTTGTTTTGTGTGTGTGCACAAAGTAGGCAAAGATGCCCGCCCCCTTCCCCGTTATATCTGAAGATAGCAGCTTAACCCGAACTATGTTCTTACTTGCTTTAAAGGTGAGGGGTATATACTATGTTGAATGACAACGCTGCGTGTAATAGTTTCAGACACATAATATGCTATTATGCCGTCTGTGGGATTTGATTTGGCGGTATACACCCTTAAAGTCTGATAGCTCGACCTTTGCACCACCAAAAAGAAAATAAAAGAAGAAAGAAGACATTTTAAACAATTATGGTTATATAGCGTCAGACATATGGTTAAGGACCACATATATAATGAGAGAGGAAACCCTCTGCCGCCACTCCATGGATCTTTTGAATTAGGAGCAAGGCATCTTTTATATGCACCATCCTATTGCGAGGAGAGTTCATACTACGGCTTTCGTTAACCAGACTGCAACAATAAGTAGCCTAATGGGCCCACTGACGGACATCGATCCTAATTCGATCGCGTATCACATTTGATTAGCCTTTTACCACAGGGCTACGCCCCCCCCCCCCCCCCCCCCCCCCCCCCGCACCACCGAATCCGGTACTAAATGTACACCAATATCCATTTATTTATGATATTTTTGGTCTGGTCATCAAGCATCCATTCATGGCTCTTACAATCAATCACAATATCACCCACGTGTGAACCGAACTGCCTGGTTAGTAACGCGATGTTGATGTCGAGACTTCCGAATATGCAAACCTTTAAGGAGAATGTCTCTGTTTGCTTGTCTCGAGAGTTCCGCTCTCTCACTAGACAAACAGCCCACTGCGGGGTCAATGTGTTACGGATGACACAGCAATATTCCAGTAACAAAAACAATGACATCTTCCCGATCCGTGGCTTACGCAAAAAAGGTCACATGCCGCTGGCGTTTATCCACACAAAATAGATATAAAACAAGATTTAAAAAATAAATATACATATATATATATATATTTTTAAAGTGTCTCTTTCTTCGAAATTATTAATTAATTAAAATAATACGGATTATGTAGAGAAAAAACCCATCTGCGTTTTAAAAAAAAATTAAAATTTTGTTTCAACACAAAACTAAAAAAGCTGAAAGAAGCAATGGACGGTAAAAATGTTTTGTTTTTTCCACACTGATGCAAACAAAAGCAACTAGTGTGCTTTTACCCTTTTCTATCTGCAAGTGATAGTTTCTGGAACAATTCTTTACACTGCGATATCAGCTTTATATTTTGATAACAAATCGAAATCATGGTTATGTGATATTAATTATATATTTATATATACTGATAAAATCACTAAGGGAACACGTAAATGGTATTATCAGATATTGATGGCTGTCAGAATTCTCATCCAGAGAATCAGGAGGTTAACTGTGTTACTAAAGCTGCGTTCACACTAACACTTTAAACTATATAGTTTAACTAAACTGGTATGAGGGGCGGGACGTAGCCCAGTGGTAAAGCGTTCACTTGATGCGCTGTCGGTCTAGGATCGATCCCCGTGGGTGGACCCATTGGGTTATTTCTCGTTCCATCCAGTGATCCACAACTGGTGTAACAAAGGCCGTGGTATGCACTATCCTGTTTGTGGGATGGTGCATATAAAAAATCCCTTGCTGCTAATCGAAAAGAGTAGCCCATGAAGTGGCGATAGCGGGTTTCCTCTTACATATCTGTGTGGTCCTTAACCATATGTCTGACGCCATATAACCGTAAATACAATGTGTTGAGTGCGTCGTTAAATAAAACATTTCCTTCCTTCCTTCCTAAACTGGTATATCTAAACCAGTTTAAAATGTAAGTGTGAACGCGATCTTTTACACTATAGCGGTATAGCTAAAACACTTCGGTATGTGGTTTAGTTAAACTGGTATATCTAAACCAGTTTAAAATGTAAGTGTGAACGCGATCTTTTACACTATAGCGGTATAGCTAAAACACTTCGGTATGTGGTTTAGTTAAACTGGTATACCTAAACCAGTTTAAAATGTAAGTGTGAACGCGATCTTTTAGACTATAGCGGTATAGCTAAAACACTTCGGTATGTGGTTTAGTTAAACTGGTATATCTAAACCAGTTTAAAATGTAAGTGTGAACGCGATCTTTTACACTATAGCGGTATAGCTAAAACACTTCGGTATGTGCTATAACTAAAACAGTTTAAATGTAAGTGTGAACGCAAACTGTTTTTGTTAAACTGTTATACGGCGGAAGTGACAGTGACGTCACAGTCAGACTAAGCAGTATGTGCGGATAACTGGTTTAGCTATTGCATGTGTGAACGCTCGTCATTTCCAACCAAAAGTGTTTTAGCTAAACCAGTTTAGTTAAACCAATTTGATTTGTGTAAGTGTGAAGACGGCTTAACATTTAATCCCACATTGCATCTCTGTATTTTATGCAGACATAACTACTCTGTTAGCGAATTCCATTTGGTCTCAAACACCATGCCCCGGGCTGGGCCACTGGCATCCAGAGACCGAGCCCGGGGTGGTCATGCTCGAAGCCGTAGTGGTATAGGAGCTTGTTAAAAACATTACGCTACGCTCAAACACCACGTGTTGCCTTATTTCAAAGTTACAGTTTTGTTTTGTTTAACGACACCACTATATCACATTGATTAACTAATCATCGGCTATTGGATACAGGAAAGAACATACCACGGCATTTGACCAGTTGTGGTGCACTGGTTGGAACAAGACAAATCCAGCCAGTTGAATGGATCCACTGTGGTGGGTCGATCCTGCCATGCAAGCACTTCAAGCGAGAACTTAACCAACTGAGCTAAATCCCGTCATGACGATTGGAAATTGCCCATTAACATAATATTTGATACAGTATATCAGCAAAAGCCTAATAACGAAAGATCTTATAATAGAGTTGTGACGGTATGCAGTCATGACTTACTGTCAGGTGCTTTATAGAGGGAAGCTGGCGTTGACAACAACATATGGTTCCAATTTCGTCTGTAGAAAGAATCCTACTTTATAGCGCGCTAAGACGGGCGCCCAAAATGGCCGTCTGTATGCCCACACTGATGTAGCTCGAGTGTCCTCTAGCTGTGGTCTATACTTTTGATTACAAAGATATTTCTCTAGCTGTGGACAAAGTATAAACCACAACTAGAGGACACACGAGCTAACACTGATGTGCTTTGAATATTTCAATCAGGAACTGTATTCTACAGAAATGATGCTCAACTTATTTATAGGGAGAAGCCCTCTTAGCAACGATAACAGCAGCAGCAGCAGCAGCAACAACAAACATTTTAGCAGTAGCAGCGGCACCACCACCACCACCAGCAGCAGCACCAACATCACCACCACAACCACCACCACCACCACCAACAACAACAACAACTGCATGCTCCAAACGTTTGTCGTGAGGACCGTAAAACACGTTCTGTTTTCGGAGAATTCTGGTTTATAGAAAGTCCGGTTTTCAAAGGTTTCATTGGTTTAATTTCTGAGAAGACCGAGGTTTTTGTTAACGAGTAGCCGGCTCACCCCTTCAGTGACATTTCTAATCTGTCACATTCTGAGTGGAAGGCCTAGGTTTTAGTTAACGAGTAGCCGGCTCACCCCTTCAGTCACATTTCTAATCTGTCACATTCACAGATTGCGTACAACTGTCGTCCTCGCTGGATTCAGGTTTCCCCGTGCCAATCGTACGACCATTACAGGCCAGTCCTGCCTATCAGCGAGTAAATAAAAGATCCTTAGCTCCTTTTCCGTTAGTGGGGGCAGTGAATATCTTCCTTTCTGTCTGTCTCTCTCGGCCTATCTAAATATTTTTGTTCGTTTTACAACTGTGGGAACACCCTTTTGCATGTCTTTCGACAAAAGAGGCAACTAGTTGTCCCTCCTTCCCTTCTTCCCTTTCTCTTTCTCTATATGTCTATTGCAGTTTTTGTAATAGGAGTAGTAGCTAGCTCTCATCTCTCCTCCTAAAAATGCACAGTAAGTTAAGTTATCTACAAACCTGTAACTGAGAAATACCCTTAAAAATAGACTAAAACTCGACTGTATAACTGTTAAAATATGAAAAAAGCATTTTGTGATATCAACAAACACCAGGATGACCAGAAGCACTTCGGATGTACGAAAATTGATAATCTAAAGAATAAAATCTAACTAAAGAACGATTTAAAGTTAAAAAACCGACTATAACAGTGAAAATATGTCTATAACAGTGAAAATACGTCTATGTCCGACGCCATATAACCGTAAATAAAATGTGTCACGTGTGTCATTAAAAAAACCCATTCCTTCATTCCTTCCTCAGTTGACATCTTTGAATATGAAATCACCGGATGAAAAAGCCAATTTGCGATCCAGAGATATGAAACTTAACATTCTAATGACTCGTTTAATTGATAATCATCTTACTTAATTATCAAAATATACACAACACAACACACCTCATTAACACAACATTGTGACCACGATGTTACCAAGTCTTATTATCACTGCTATTAATTTTCTTTAAATCAATACCGACACTTCCTGTGAAAATGTCAGAGGGAGATAATGATGTCGATTAAAGAACTTTCCTTTACAGATATATTTATTGTCTTAATATTATGCAACAAATGATATGGGTCAATCTACGTTAGGATATTTTTGTTTTTCTAAAAATAAATTCAGGACCTGGTGATTTTTTCTTTGTATTATAAAGTACACAAACGGTAATACACGACATTTAAACATTAGGAATGGTTAATATTTTGTATCGGATTATCCTACTGTATTTAGATGTATTGGCATAAAATGTCATTGATTTTGCCAACACAATTCGTATCCGAGCTGTATTTCAAGAGAAAAATATAACATGATGAGATTTGCACAACCATGTTCTCTTTTTGTTTTAAATATGGAAGATTGAAAAAACCTTTCGAAAATAAATCGTTAATTTAAGTCTTACAGTGCTGATTTGACTACTGTTACAGCGCTGTAAGGCTATGCATATTATATTTCATATAGGTATTTAAGTCGTTTGACATAGAATATGAGTTTTTATTAATTACAATATCTAAAGCATAATCCATGACAAAATTGCATCATTTAATAAAGTATTATAATTACAAACTTTCCGAATTTATACGATTTACTGTATTCTGATTGGCTGACGTCACTAAAAAAACCAAGCGTTATCCTTCCATAAACCTCATAAAAATACGGAAGACCAAGATCGATTGGAACTATTTTTAGCTGGATGGGCGAGAAGCCCAATGACTCAGTTCGGTGATCGTTTTAAAAATAGAACAAGGAAGTGACCTGTTTTCTCGATTAAAAAAATAAGGGAAACTGGATGAGATATTCATGTTATAAAAAAAAAAAATTACAATATATTTTTTATTTGTTTTTATTCTGTTAAAAAAACACCCCCAAAACATCCAATAGTATGTATACATGTATTCCTACGCTTATTTACAGAACATGGCTGACGGTAAGAACGAAAGAAATTATTTTTGAGTGTTTTAAGGTACACTTCTTGTACTGTTTGTAATTATAAGAATTGTTTCTCATTTTTTAGGAATTTATCGATGTATAAAAGTCACAAATGTAGTATAAAATCGCGTCGCTACGCTACGCGATTTTATACCATTTGTGACTTTTATACATCGATAAATTCCTAAAAAATTAAAACAATTCTTATATAAAGTTCATATTTGTTGTTTGTTATTGTTTGTTGTTAGACTGCTAAGTTCAAAGGTGTCGAAGATTATCTTTTTTGATATGATTGTTATTATTTTTTCTCCTTTTTTGTTATCTCGACTATTTTTCTACGACCTCTTTACCTCTGTTACTATGTGTTTCAAGTAGAAACAATTGATTAGGGATGTGGCGACAATATTAGACTGAGTATATTGTCAATCTTTGCAAATCACTTTAATAAAATACTATACTATAATAAAATGGAATAGTTGGATAGGGATTGTTTTAATCTTTAAAAAGGTTAATACACTGGTGGCACCTAAGTCTGCACACCTAAGCATTTGTGTTATATTTTAAAGTTAAAATCTTTCTTTAAAAATATTTGTTTCACTACCACAGTACAATGGAACAATAAACGTGTTACTACTGAAAGTTATTTTAATTATTTTAATTATTTACCTGTATTTACTGGCCTGCATGACGGCATATAAGCAGCACATATTAAAACAACCACTTCTGTCGCTAATTTTCACAGAAACAACAACAGATAATGGATCCGACATTTTGTAAGTTCTAAACAAGAAACACTTCCTGTTATAGGAAAGTTTGATTATGTAAATGAGATAAATACAAATGGTGTTCCATGCTCCTTAATTTGGATAATTCAAAATAATAATATTAAAAGAGTCAATGTCAAACTGTATGATCATTATTCAACAAAAGTTGTCTGTTGTTAACTGTAATAATAAGCACAAATAGTGTTCGTTAGAAATATAGGACAATCTATGATACTTTTGAAACAGACTATAGCTTAAAATAGGCCAGGCTGTAACTTGTAAGCTTTATATCGGCATGGACAGCCATGTTTGTTATGTTGTGTCATTCGGAGGGAAATTTAAAGTATGCTTGGATCTTTTAAGTTAACAGATAAAATAAAAGATTGATTTCATTTATTGATTAAGATATGTATTGAAGTTTCTATGTAAACGTGTGTAAGTTAATATACAATGTTGATCATTACAGCGGTGACAGACATGTGTTGACAGGTGATACACAAACACGTTGATCGAGGCTGGCAAAAGTATACTTTTAGTGCATTAATTCAGAGGGGTTTTTTTTTCAATTAAATTGTTATCTACCAGTTTTATACATATATTCACAATCAAGATGTGTTGTTTTAACAATGGTTTTATGAATAAATTAACATTGTTTGTTTACAAACATACCGCAACACTTGTTTCAAGACGAAATGTAACGTAAATAACGTGCACAGACTTTTATGCCGCGCAGACTAAAGTGACAAGAGTGATAACATATGGCAGCCCATTTGAAAGCAGTACACGTTTGAAATGTTTCTCTCTCTCTCTCTCTCTCTCTCTCTCTCTCTCTCTCTCTCTCTCTCTCTCTCTCTCTCTCTCTCTCTCTCTCTCTCTCTCTCTCTCTCTCTCTCAGTATGCGTTACAGTACCTCCGCTTGTTGCAGTATGCGTTACAGTGCCGCCGCTTGTTGCAGTATGCCTTACAGTGCCTCCGCTTGTTGCAATATGCGTCACAGTGCCTTCGCTTGTTGCAGTATGCGTCACAATGCCCCCGCTTGTTGCAGTATGCGTCACAGTGCCTCCGCTTGTTGCAGTATGCGTCACAGTGCCTCCGCTTGTTGCAGTATGCGTTACAGTGCCTCCGCTTGTTGCAGTATGCGTCACAATGCCCCCGCTTGTTGCAGTATGCGTCACAGTGCCTCCGCTTGTTGCAGTGTACGTTACAGGGCCCCCGCTTGTTGCAGTGTACGTTACAGTGACCCCGCTTGTTGCAGTATGCGTTACAGTGCTCCCGCTTGTTGCAGTATGCGTCACAATGCCCCCGCTTGTTGCAGTATGCGTTACAGTGCCTCCGCTTGTTGCAGTGTACGTTACAGGGCCCCCGCTTGTTGCAGTGTACGTTACGGTGACCCCGCTTGTTGCAGTATGTGTTACAGTGACCCCGCTTGTTGCAGTATGCGTTACAGTGCCCCCGCTTGTTGCAGTATGCGTCACAATGCCCCCGCTTGTTGCAGTATGCGTCACAGTGCCTCCGCTTGTTGCAGTGTACGTTACAGGACCCCCGCTTGTTGCAGTGTACGTTACAGTGACCCCGCTTGTTGCAGTGTACGTTACAGTGACCCCGCTTGTTGCAGTATGTGTTACAGTGCCCCCGCTTGTTGCAGTATGCGTCACAGTGCCTCCGCTTGTTGCAGTGTACGTTACAGGGCCCCCGCTTGTTGCAGTGTACGTTACGGTGACCCCGCTTGTTGCAGTATGTGTTACAGTGACCCCGCTTGTTGCAGTATGCGTTACAGTGCCCCCGCTTGTTGCAGTATGCGTCACAGTGCCCCCGCTTGTTGCAGTATGCGTCACAGTGCCTCCGCTTGTTGCAGTGTACGTTACAGGACCCCCGCTTGTTGCAGTGTACGTTACAGTGACCCCGCTTGTTGCAGTGTACGTTACAGTGACCCCGCTTGTTGCAGTATGTGTTACAGTGCCTCCGCTTGTTGCAGTATGCGTTACAGTGCCCCCGCTTGTTGCAGTATGCGTCACAATGCCCCCGCTTGTTGCAGTATGCGTCACAGTGCCTCCGCTTGTTGCAGTGTACGTTACAGGGCCCCCGCTTGTTGCAGTGTACGTTACAGTGACCCCGCTTTTTGCAGTATGTGTTACAGTGACCCCGCTTGTTGCAGTATGCGTTACAGTGCCCCCGCTTGTTGCAGTATGCGTCACAATGCCCCCGCTTGTTGCAGTATGCGTCACAGTGCCTCCGCTTGTTGTAGTGTACGTTACAGGGCCCCCGCTTGTTGCAGTGTACGTTACAGTGACCCCGCTTGTTGCAGTGTACGTTACAGTGACCCCGCGTGTTGCAGTATGTGTCACAGTGTCCCCGCTTGTTGCAGTGTACGTTACAGTGCCCCCGCAAGTTGCAGCATGCGTTACAGTGCCCCCGCTTGTTGCAGTATGCGCCACAGTGCCTCCGCTTGTTGTAGTATGCGTTACAGTGACCACCGCTTGTTGCAGTATGCGTCACAGTGCCTCAGCCTGTTGCAGTGTACGTTACAGTGCCGCCGCTTGTTGCAATGCATGTTACAGTGCCCCCGCTTGTTGCAGTGTACGTCACAGTGCCTCCGCTTGTTACAGTGTACGTCACCGTGCCTCCGCTTGTTGCAGTGTACGTTACAGTGCCCCCGCTTGTTGCAGTGCACGTTACAGTGACCCCGCGTGTTGCAGTGTACGTTACAGTGACCCCGCGTGTTGCAGTATGCATCACAGTACCTCCGCTTGTTGCAATGTACGTTACAGCGCCCTCGCAAGTTGCAGTATGTGTTACAGTGACGCCGCTTGTTGCAGTATGCGTTACGGTGACGCCGCTTGTTGCAGTATGCGTTACGGTGACCCCGCTTGTTGCAGTATTCGTCACAGTGCCCCCGCTTGTTGCACTATGCGTCACAGTGCCTCCGCTTGTTGCAGTGTACGTTACAGTGCCCTTGCTTGTTGCAGTGTACGTTGCAGTGACCCCGCTTGTTGCAGTGTACGTTACAGTGACCCCGCGTGTTGCGGTGTACGTTACAGTGACCCCGCTTGTTGTAGTGTACGTTACAGTGACCCCGCTTGTTGCAGTGTACCTTACAGTGCCCCCGCAAGTTGCAGTTTGCGTTACAGTGACCCCGCTTGTTGCAGTGTACGTTACAGTGCCCCCGCAAGTTGCAGTATGCGTTACAGTGCCTCCGCTTGTTGCAGTGTGCGTTACAATGTCCCCGCTTGTTGCAGTATGCGTTACAGTGCCCCGCTTATTGCAGTGTATGTTACAGTTCCCCGCTTGTTGCAGTATGCGTTACAGTTCCCCGCTTGTTGCAGTATGCGTTACAGTGCCCCTGCTATTGGAGTGTATGTTACCGTGACCTCGCTTATTGCAGTTAACTTTACAGTGACTGAGATCCATCTTGTATAGACTGACACGTGGTAATTGGGTCTTTATTGGATATCAAGATTCAGTAAGTGTACTGCACAGAGCGTCAATCGGGATTTCTACGAATCTCAAATGCGCGATAGAGCGATAGATAGAAAATGAATTAAAACTGTTCCACTTGTCTCCGATTGACGTCAGTACAAAGTTACTAACACAGAGAGAATGAATGGTTGAACACCGCATTACGTTGTTCATTAGCAGCTACCGTGTGTCAGGCGGGGTGGCCAGGGCAATACGCATGCTGTCTCTCAGAAAATTCGAAAAGTTTTCTGGTCTTACCAGATACCCTATATTAAGCGGCCTTGGTGTTTTTTTCTCTTTCTAATCAGCTCTTCGTTATGTTTGGTTAGGTACGGCCCTCACAATGTAAAAATCCGCGGTTCCATCAAACAGCAAAAAGTCTGACTTTTTTGTTTGTTTTGGTTTTTGTTTTCGTTTGGGTTTTTTGTGTGTGTTGTTGTTGTTGTTATTGTTGTTGTTGTTATTGTTTTATTGGTTTGTTTATTTGTTTCTTTGTTTGTTGCTGGTTTTCTTTTTTTCCATTGAGAATAATTGCTTAGTACGAGTGTCAGTTAATGAAGTTCGACCATAAGACTTTTTACATATCAAAAATCCACAATCCAGCATGGAGATTGATCCCATTTGCACAGCATTGAAGGGGATGGAGGTGGTGTGGGTAGGTACGAAAAGCAGAAGGCATATATGGTTTTATGTTTCTCAACAGCAAGCTAATTCATTCTTGTTTTAAAATGTGGCTGAATAGTAAAGCTATTTGTGTTTTAAGACTACTCACACTCTACAAGCTATGATAGAAACGAAGCGACTAGTACAATTCTGATCTCCTAAGACTAATTCAAAGTTCTCGACAACCAAATTACATACTAGTGATCGTTGACCAAAATGGAATCTTGAGATCTCACTTTAAAGGGACATTCCTGAGTTTGCTGCATTGTAAGATGTTTCCGACTAATAAAATATTTCTACGATTAAACTTACATATTAAATATATTTTCTGGTTTAGAATATCAGTGTATGTATGTTCAATATGTCTCTGATCGTCTTGTAAGAATCCCAAACTGGATTTGGTCTTCAAATAATTTCGTACGTACGAAATAAAAAGCAATTTTAGGAAATAAAATAAAATTTAACTTAGTACAAATATTAGAACGATCAGAAACACGTTTAATATACAGCCACTAATATTTTATGCAGAAAAAGATAGTGTATTTGATATGTAATTACAGTCGTTAAAAAGTATTTTTTAGTCGATCACATCTTAAAATCCTTTTAAATGAACAATTGTGCTACATTGCTACTAATGTAAAATACAAACACAACTAGTGTTTTAATAAATCGTTTATTTTTGCCATCATCTGGATCATCAACTGCCTTGTCTTGCTACAACATGTAAACCATGAAGACCATGTAAAACAAAAAAAACTAAAATAAAAGATAAACAAACAAACACATTATTTAACACGAAAACATCATATCATTTTCGAGAGATAATTTGGCAAACAGTGAAATTTTACGAAAACACATTTTGACAGTGATTCGTGAGTGCATTTCATCACAACTACATGTATATTAATTCGAATGAGTTCCGTCTTGTGTTAGTTTTGTTTTAGTAAACTAGACTGGGAGTGGCAGTCCTCCTTGAGCAGTGCAGGAAGAATGCATTGTCCGGTAAAGATCTCCTTAGGAGTGGCTGTCCTCTTATATACGAGGCACTAGACAGAGATTCATGGAATCAACAACTATTTGTCAAATTCCCATTCGACTCGGCATTGTGCAGAGATACGGTCTTGTACATGGGTAAGGATTTTGTCGTTTAGATTTGTCTAGGTTAGGAACAGCGACTAAACGTTATTGAAGACGGAAGGAAGGAAATGTTTTATTTAACGACGCACTCAGCACATTTTATTTACGGTTATATGGCGTCAGACATGGTTAAGGAGCACACAGATATTGAGAGAGGAAACCCGCTGTCGTTACTTCAAGGGCTACTCTTTTCGATTAGCAGCAAGGGATCTTTTATATGCACCATCCTACAAGCAGGATAGTACATACCACGGCCTTTGTTACACCAGTTGTGGAGCACTGGCTGGAACGAGAAACAGCGAACGCTTTACCACTGGGCTACGTCCCGCCCCCCGTTATTGAAGAATGGTGTATTCTTAATGGTGAAAGTTTATTCTGTTTAACGACACCCCTAGAGCACATCGATTCATTAATCATCGGCTATTGGATGCCAAACATTCGTCAATTTTGACATGTAGTTTTGGAGAAGAAACCCTCTACATTTCCCCCATTAGTAACAAGGGATCTTTTATATGCACCATACCGCGGCCTTTGGTATACCAATCGTGGTGCACTGGCTCGAACGAGAAATAGCCCAATAGGTCCACCTAAACTGACCACACAACAGGCGAGCGCTTTACCACTGGACTACGTCCGGCCCCCACTGTTAATGATGAATTAAGACGTAATTAGAATACACGTGGATCAAACAACCTGCCTCCGCAGTATACATATTATTTTTATCGATTTGTTAAAACAAACGTCTTTGTCTTGAAAACATCCATTTTAAGAATCTCTATAAAGTTTAAAAGATGATAAAACTCGCCGTTTAGTCTGTATATCACAGACTTCTTCGAGAGTATGCAGGAAGCAGAAACCGGGCACGGTTATCGATTCGGCAAAAGAAAGAGAGAGAGCCAATTTATGACACCCACCTACACAAAGAGAAAAAAAAACTGTTTATTACACAAACTCAAACAGCGACTGAATGAAGCTACCTATCGTACAAATTCAAAATGTTTCCCCTGAGTGATTTTCACATGGTATTAAACTGTAGTTATCTTGGTCTGCGATTGATTGATCTGTTGTTACTTAATAAATAACACACCGAAGATCACAGTGTAAATAGTGTAAATATACTCTTCAAAAAAAGTAGGGGAACCTGAAATATTAATGTTAATATCAACTATTAGACCGAACATATGTTTTGTCCACAGACATCTTAGTAAAGAACGTTGAGGTCTGTTTATCAACACACCGAAACACATTCCATAGTTTGCACATGCATCACGCAGTTGCCCCGTACACGTGCTTGGGGTGTCATTCTCAATTTTGACAATTTCCAGGAAGGTCCATTAATTACTGTGGAAAATCTTTTTGTCAATCTTTTCCATTCTGTTGATTATACAGTTGTTGTTGTTTTGTTTTAAGCCATTTTTATTGTTTGAATTTGCGATTTACTGATAAAAAAACGTAAACTTTCAAATTTCACTTCTGACCCCAATCGTCCATCAAGATCTTTGGTGGTCATAAAACCTACTGTAATACTGAACTACCGGTTGTAATGTTTACACAACTAATTCACTATTATCATATAACCATTCCCTACAACTAATATACCTTACAATTTTGGCAACTGTAAATTGTTATTAGAGTTCCCCTACTTTTTTGAAGAATATAGGTTTCAGACCAGTAGGTACTGGGTTCGAATCCCAGTATAGAATCAAAAACCCTGGAAAGGAAACTGGGATGCAAGTTGATACCTACCAGCCTTAAGGGTGTATTTTCAAAGTTGCAATGCTATAATTCACTATTTGTGATACATACTTAGACATTAGTCAATCTCACATAATCTTTGTGTAATTATATCAAGAGTACCAGAATTCTAATATGGTGGTTTTCTCCAAAAACTTTGGCGATAAATATAACGTAAACAAAAAAATCTTCAACGCGTATCTGTTAAAATAACAGCAATTGTCTTTGGTAAATGTAGAGTTAAACAGTTAAATTTTTTTTTCTGTAACAACACCACTAGAGCACATTAATTAATTAATAATCGGCTATTGAATGTCAAACATTTGGTATTTCTGACTCGTAGTCATAGGAGGGAACCCGCTACATTTGTTCTAATGCAGCAATGGATCTTTTATATGCACTTTCCCACAGACAGGAAAGCACATATCACGGCCTTTGACCAGTTGTGGTGCACTGGATGGAACGAGAAAAACCCCATTCAGTTGAATGGATCCACCGAAGTGGTTCGATCCTGCGACGCAAGCACCTCAAGCGAGCACTCAAACGACTGAGCTAAATGACGCCCCCTCATTGTAGAGATGCAATTCAAATTCAAACAGTGATGGTACTTGTTAACCTGCAAGACACACTTATTAGAGTTTATAAAATTATAAATAGTTGTAAATGAAATTATTTCCATGTAATTTGCTATGGGCTTACACATAGTTGAACACTTTTAAAAAAATGTATGTTACAGTATAGGTAGGACTAAACCAAATAACTTCCGACTGGGTCAAAGTTCGAGGTGCACCCAACTTTTGATAGAAAAGTTAACATCACACGTTCTGTCATTGGTGATGAATTTGAGTGTATTGGTTGTAAAAAAAAAAGATAGTTTCATCTGGGCAAAAATTGTACGCAATTTTAGTTCATCTAGTACCACTGTGTCAAGTGGCCTTGTGCTTGAAAGATGTATGGGGTACCTGTGAAAAATAGGTACTCAAATTTTGTGCGGAACTAGGGTAATCATAGAAGTTACCGTTATCTCAGAAATTAGCAGCTTGACCCCCAATTTTTTTCTGATTCACTTCAAGTGTAAGGGGTGGTAGTATTTATATCTGTGGCGTTTATGTCGAGTTTATGTCGACTGATACGCTACAGGTAGGGTTTTTAGCCACATATGTTACTATTGTCGTCTGTGATATTTTATGTGGTAGTATACACCCATTAGGTAAGTTTGAGACTTTTAAAGCCCGTTGAATCTAATGACTAAACCATTCTGTTCGGCTCCGCAGCTGCACAAGTCCGTATTTTAAGTGCTGTCTGTGGAATTTGATGCTGACAAAACATCCCTATCTGCTTATCGACAGGACAAAGATTAAAGATTGTTTCGTTTAACTACACTACCAGAGCACATTGATTACTTAATAATCGGCTATTGAATGTGAAACATTTGGTAATGTTTGATACGTACTATTCAGAGGACACCCGTTTTGCAGCAAATGATATTTTATATGAACTTTCCTACAGAAAGGACAACACTTACCACAGTCTTTGATATACCAGTCTTGGGGCACTGGTTGGAACGGAACAAAAACCCAATCAGAGAATGGGTCCACTGAGGGGGTTCGATCCTACGACCCAATCAGCCCAGGTGAGCGCTCCACGGATTAATCTAGATCCTGTGCCATCTATCGAAAGAAAGAAAGAAATGTTTTATTTAACGACGCACTCAACACATTACATTGTATTTACGGTTATACGGCGTCAGACATATGGTTAAGGACCACACAGATATTGAGAGAGGAAACACGCTGTCGCCACTTCATGGGCTACTCTTTTCGATTAGCAGCAAGGTATCTTTTATATGCACCATCCCACAGACAGGGTAGTACATACCACGTGGTGCTCTGGCTGGAACGATCCATCTATCGATGACACGGAATAGCGTATTCAATAATGCGTGAATGAAAGCACAAAAATATAAACATTGACCACTTCCCAGCCTCCCCAAATAATAAGAAATTGTATTCTTTATAATTACGTCTCCTTTCTATCTAGCTGAGAAAACCATATAAACTATGTCATTGTTATAACACACGTCTTTTCATTTGCGTGGATTTTGACGCGGCGCGGGCGCGGTACTAAAAACGAATGCACAAAAAAAAAAAAATTCTGTGGTTATCAGTAGAAGGTATCAATTATAAAAAAAAACAGAACCCGGCTCAGATTTCATTTTTTTTTCACCCCCCCCCCACCCCTCCCCCCGATATTTTTGACTGGACACGGCCCTAATTATCACCAGGGACGTACTCTTGCGGGTAAAATGATTTTGGCATATCAAAGCATATTGCTTACCCACAAGTTGGAGCAGTAACCTTACTGCGAGAACATTGTGTAAGGTGTTACCAGATGAACAATTTAGTCATGAACACCTCACGAAAAAGGCCACGAATTGTGCACCTAGAAAACTACGTCGACCTTTGCGAACACGTGCCGGCCACATTTCGATATTTTCTTAGTAAACACGGGTTGATTATGTCCTTACGTTTTGAGACGATAATGATGCATAGCTGGAAGGATGTTCCCGTCTAAAACTCGAACTCAGTTCCTGTCAAGGTAATCACTTGTCTTTATTTATAACTGACCTAATTTTTCTATTAATATTATTAAAGGGACATTCCTGAGTTTGCTGCATTGTAAGATGTTTCCGACTAATACAATATTTCTACGATTAAACTTACATATTAAATATATTTTCTTGTTTGGAATATCAGTGTCTGTATAATCGATGTGTTTCTGGTCATCTCAATATTTGTAAGAAGCCCAAACTGGATTTTGTCTTTAAATAATTTCGTACGTACGAAAAAATAGTTTTTAGGAAATAAAATGAAATTTAACCTAGTACAAATATTAGAACCGTCAGAAACACGTTTAATATACAGTCACTAATATTTTATGCAGAAAAATATATTTGATATGTAATTACAATGGTTAAAAAGTCTCTGTTAGTCGATAACATCTTAAAAATTGCAGCAAATGCAAGAATGTCCCTTTAACTGATATACTTACAATTAAAGCTGCAATCTCGAGTATTTAATTTTAAAAAAATCATTTAAAGTACACAATCCATTTTTTTAATGTCGCTCGTCATTCTTCGATATCATTCGGCTATATTCGCTAACGCACGTCACATGCAAATCTACATGTATTATTTTACATTTTGAAGCCTGCCGCCATTCCATTGTTTTGTGTTAAAGTATTAAAAGCCATGGCAAAAGAGTTCTATGATCTATGAAAACAGCTGGCAATAACTGGTGATAGGTATAAAATAGCTGTGTTTGCATTTTGTATTAGTACTAGTAAATGATGTTATGATATGGCGAGATTTTCTCTTTAAGCATTGCGCAATGTGTTCGGTTGCGCAAGAAAAAACAACACGTGAACGTATAACAGCATAAATGATTCTAATGAGATTTGTAACCGAATCAAAGAAAAGCAATTACAAGTAATCATAATAAACGTTTTATCAACTGGAGCAATAAAAGTACTTTTAAGCTGAACCCGGATGTTGATAAGCACATACTGACGTAAAATGAATTTAATACCAGCATAACGCGCATAGAAAAATAAACAAACAGATATTAAAAATAAAATTAATTAAAAGTGTTATTACTGACAAGTTACAAATGCGATTATTTATATAATAAATAATAATAAGTTCATTTATATAGTGCTAAACTCCACACTAATGTATGCTCAATGACATGGTTAAAACAATAACATAGTAAAACAGTTGGTAGGATAACACTAAAATAACAAATAAATGAGTTATTATAAATGCTTAAGAGGGGGGGGGGGGGGGGGGGGGGGGCGGAGATAAAAAGTCAAACTGGATAATTAAAAGTACTGGATAAACAAATATCTTTTAAGAAGTTTTTTTAAACGATATAAAATCTGTGGCATTTTTAAGAGTGTCTGGCAGGTCATTCAATTTCTTCACAGCACTCACACTAAAGGAACGGGAGTCAAAAGACTTAAGCTTCCATCCTGGAACAGCCAGTGGGTTTTGCTGGCTAGAACGAAGATACCTAGATCGTTGATAGACCTGTAGGAGCTGACACAGATAAACAGAAGCAGTTCCATGGACTCACTGGGAACTGAAACTCTATTAACATGCCCGTGTCCACTAAAGGTTCAAGCACTCCATCCCGGACTTAGTCTCTGACTTCGACATTGGCCATCTCCAGGACGGAGAGGGATTATTTATATGTCGTAGATGGCTTTGAAAACCGTAGAACCTCTAGCAAAATTTTACAGCTTCAGCTTCCAAATAAAATCTACTTTAGACTAGCCCATCAAAACTTTGCGCCATTTATATCAAATTGTTTAGTTTTTTTTTTTTTTAATGTTATATATTATATTTATAGGCGCAGTATAAAATTAATTCCCCCTCCCTCCCCCATTTAATTTTTGGACTGCAATCAAAATTTCAGTACTATCCTGTCTGTGAGATGGCGCATATAAAAGATCCCTTGCTGCTAATCTAAAAGAGTAGCCCATGAAGTGGCGACAGCGTGTTTCCTCTCTCAATATCTGTGTGGTCCTTAACAATATGTCTGACGCTATATAACCATAAATAAAATGTGTTGAGTACGTCGTTAAATAAAACATTTCCTTTCTTCCTTCAGTCAACATTTCATAATTATCTATTAAGTAATTAAGTCTTGTCCCGAGTCAGGTCCCCGATCATATCGGAGGTCGGACTCGGGGTGGGCGTGTTGGAAACCCTAGTGAACATGAAAAACTAGTTACCTACCTACATACCTACCTATCAAAGGTGAGGGGGCGAATCTAGTTCAGTCGTTAAAGCGCTCACCTACGATGTTTGATCCGAATCCAATCGGTTGACCTATTCTTTTCTGATTGTTTTTCCCCGTCCCAGCCAGTGCCACACGACTGACATATCAAAAATCGTGGTATATAATGTTCTGTCTGTGTGTGAAACAAAACATCTTATCGTGAATTCCACCATGACGGAATTACAGTGAACACTGCTCTCCTATGATAACAATGGATTATCTGTCGTTTTTGTCGATCTCAAATTTGATGGGGATTACAAATGTGATAAAAAGACGCATTAAATTTTGTATAAACCTATGGCCGATAATTATTTGTAAAGGAGAGTTGTTTTATTCGGCATGTATTGAGATTGGGTGAAGACCACGTGTCACAAGACCAAATGTTTGACATGTAGTAATAGTGCAAGGCCACTGTCAAGGGAGTGCACTTTTAAAGCAAGCTGTTGCAGCGCACGACCGAACTGGGTACAGGTGCCGGCCTCGGCCGTCTCCTCCGTCCAGGACAGGGAAGGGGTAGGGTGGATTGGAGGTGGGGGGAAGGGACCGCCTGTACTGCAGGTACAAGGGAGCACCAGCAGTCCGACCGGGGCCGGTAACAGGCGGAGGGTGGTATGGTGCTATGGAATTTGAAATATATCGTAGGATTAAGCCAAAGAGAAATGGTGCGCATTGTTGTGAAAGAAGCTAGGCGCAATTTTGAACGGTCCGTCAAAAAGTAAAAGGGGAGCTACGTATAGTTTTGGAAGATTAGTGTGCCGAGAGTAGCTCGAGATTTTACTGACCTGCATGGGGCAATATAGGGTGATGGGTAACCCTTACACAGGTTCTCGCCATAATAACAGTAGTCCAGGAGCCCAGAGAGGTTTAATTAGCATTGCGAGTACAAAAGGCCTGAGGCCTGGAATATGTAGGTGTGGGCTGTGGGACCCCCAAACGGCCATTCTTAAGTGTCATCTCCTGTACCAATCCGAGGAGCCGCCCCTCAAAATACCCCAAATTTTAAGTTTAATTAGCATGGTTGAGTACACCAATCAAACCTACACCAAAATGTTCTCTGTTGATGTACTAATTAAGTTCCACCATTCTTAAGTGTCAGCTCCTGTACTTAGTCCACTTAAGAATGCCCCTAATTAGCACTAATTAGAAGTTTAATTAGCATGGTTGAGTACATCAACGAAACTGATGCCAAAATATTCTTTAGGATACCCTGACTAACGATCAGTGATTCTTAAGTGTCAAAACCTGTACCGAATCCACTTAAGAACGGGTCAAAGGTCACAATCCACCCAATTTCAGGTTAATTAGCACGATCGAGTACATCAACGAAACTAACGTTAACATTTTCTCTGTTGATGTACTAATTAAGATCTACCATTCTTAAGTGTCATCTCCTGTACTTAGTCCACTTAAGAACGCCCCTAATTAGCACTAATTAGAAGTTTAATTAGCATGGTTGAGTACATCAACAAAACTGATGCCAAAATATTCTTTAGGGTACCCTGACTACGGATCAGTGATTCTTAAGTGTCAAAACCTGCACTGAATCCACTTAAGAACGGGTCAAAGGACAAAATCCATCCAATTTCAGGTTTAATTAGCACGATCGGGTACATCAACGAAATTAACGTTAAAATGTTCTCTGTTGATGTACAAATTAAGATCCTCCACCATTCTTAAGTGTCAACTCCTGTACTTAATCCACTTAAGACTGCCACTAATTAGCGCTAATTAGAAGATTAATTAGCATGACTGAGTACATCAACGAAACTGATGCCAAAATATTCCTTAGGGTACCCCCACTAAGGATCAATGATTTTTAAATATCAACCTCTGTACTGAATTCACTTAAGGTCAAAGGTAACAATTTGGCCAATATTAGGTTTATTAGCATTCACGAGTACATCAAAACATTAATATGTTCTCTGTTGGTATGGTAAACAAGATCCGTCATTCTTAATGTCAACTCCTGTAGTTAGTCCACTTTAAATGCAATGAGCGTGAAATGAAAATGTATGATTAATATAACTAAATAGTTTTCTATTTGATTGTAATATTATATGAATATGATAATATGACTATTTCCACATTTGAACAATGAAAGATTACATTTACTTGATCTTCTCATTGCCTTTAATTCTCAGTGTGAGTGTTATAGCAGTGATACTTTTTGCATGAACGAGAGTAACTGTTGTAATAGTTATACATACGTTGATCCGTTGTTTTCACCAGTGTCTGGTAAAATTCTGAATGTACTATTAGTTAACAATGAAAAGTCTGGTATACCAAACTTAAGATACAAGCTAGTTCACAGGGTCCATAGGTGATGGTTCTGTGCGATGTAATGGCCATTCATTTGAATAATAAATTTTGGTGAATTCTGTCCAAGTTGCGAGCCACATGATATACTTTCGATAACACATGACATAAAAATGGGATTTCTCCAAAACTACAGCATGAATAAAGAATGTGAGTATGTGATTATTATAAATGCAGTCGAACTCCAGGACTAGATCAAAACAAAAAGTGCGTCCCTAAATCTAAACTAAGTTATTAATGTGATCAAAATTCAACTCAAGGTTAATATTTTTTATTAGTCACCAGACAGAAAGAAAATTATTGATCAAAACAGAACTTGAGTTCCAGTCTGGTTCCATTTCATTGCTTGCCTAAACAACTTTCACCTTCCTTAATCTTTATCCTCAGAAAGGACTGCCTCATCTTCAGATGATACTGTCATGTCTTCCTCTTCAATGCTCTCATCACCAACGATCCCGTTTTCATCTGGATGAGGGTTCCTGGCAGTTGTGTTTCTTCATGGAATATTGGTTGATAATATCCATTGTAAAAATTCCAACCATTTGATGCAGTTGGATGCTGTTGGATATCAGTGAGATCTGCATTCACCCACATTTGTGAAACAAAGGATGCATGTTTCATATGAATGTTTAGCTCTGCCTCACATGGTGGAATGACACTAGCATTTATACCCTTCAGCTTCTCCAACGGATTCTTTTTGGTTGACTTTGGTCCATAACCCTTTTCAAATATCTTGTATCGAAAGGTATTGAGTGTTGTCTTGCTTGTATCCTTTGCTTCATAGATGCTAGCGGTAAATGTTTGCAGGGTATTTTATGTGATATGACTGCTTCAATCGCCATATCTTCAAATGCTTTTTGTACGTTTGTATTATTTTCTAGATTAGCAGATGGTCTCAACTTTCCTTTGCAAACAAATGATCCAGTGTAGTCACTACCTGTGAATGTATGGAATCCTGGTAGTGCTGCACATATCTGAGGGTCAGGTATCAAACTCAAACTTTCTGCAATGATACAACATGATGACTGCTTTGTCAATACCTGACGCACGGATGACTATGTCTCCTTTTACCCCAGTCTTATGAGTGTCATCAACTGCTTTTGCATGAAGGCATATCTTGGTATCCGCCTCCTCGTGGTTATTTCTAAGGTCATCGACCACATCACACTTGAGAACTCCATCTACAACTTTGAAATGATGGCATTCCCCTGGAATATCAAGGTAGAGCTGGCGGCTTCCAATTATCTGTGCATATTGCTGATCCTGCCACTCCCTTGCCAGGAACAATGAAAGTTGGCTTTTGAATGATCAAAAACTCTCTGTTATCTGCTCCTCTTCTGCCTCACTCCATATCTTTCAAAGATGGCTGTGGGTAGTTGTCAAAGACGAGGTAAATTTGAATGACAGACAATGCCATTGTTTGAATCAGAATGTTTCTTGCAAGTCCTTCGTAAGTTGACGGTAGACAGTGAGGTAATGTATGAAGGAGAAATTGGCCGTCTACAATGCATACACGTGTGAATTCGGGGTGGCCTTTTCCGTCTTTCACCTCTTGATTCCAATAAATGGAAGGGAGCGCTTTTTTCGGTTTTTGCCATTTTTCCATCTGTGCTGCACATTGACAATGGTACAGGTGTGAGTGAATATTCAAATATGAATGGCAAGTCCAGATTCCGTTTGGTTGCTAGTAACACCAGGTGAACCATAAGATATTTTGTACTCTTAAGTTCAGCTATTCTGTGGTCTTTAGCTCTTTGATTCTTCACACAATCATTTGTAAAGGACTTTATCTTCTCTTCAAATCTGTTGAGATCACTAATACAGGACTGTAGGAATTCTCGGTGGTGTGAATGTCCATTTTCTGGAACGCTCAGCAGACTTTCCCGAATCTTGTCACTGGCAGCTTTCCCTGTGCTTATGTTGAGCAGATAACAGGGAGTTTTTGGTAAAACGACCTGAACAAAGGAGACCACAAGTCAATAGTGATGCCTTGAAATCGAGATCATTCAAAACCCAACTACCACAGTTCCTGGCAAAGTTGTAGATGGAGTTCTCAAGTGGGAAGTGGTCGATGACCTTAGACATAACCACAAGGAGGCGCATACCAAGATATGCCTTCATGCTAAAGCAGTTGATGACACTCACAAGACTGAAGTAAAAGGAGATACTGACATAGCAGTCATCATGCTGTATGACTGCAGAAAGTTTGAGTCGCCACTGTGGATTGATGTTGGTACAGCTGCCAAAAATAACCACAGATATACCAATATAATCACTATTTACCAGATACTTGGCCCTCAGATATGTGCAGCACTACCAGGATTCCATGCATTCACCGGTAGTGACTACACTGGATCATTTGTTCGCAAGGGAAAGTTGAGACCATCTGCTAAGCTAGAAAAGAATACCGAGGTACAAAAAGCATTTGAAGATATAGCGATTGATGCAGAACTCAGTCATATCATACAAAATACCCTGCAAACATTTACCGCTAGTATCTATGGAACAAAGGATACAAGCAAGACAACACTCAATGCCTTTCAATACAAGATATTTGAAAAGGGTTATGGACCAAAGTCAATGACAAAAAATCCGTTGGAGAAGCTGAAGGCCATAATTGCAAGTGCCATTCCACCACGTGAAGCAAAGCTAACCATGCATATCAAAGATGCATCCTTTGTTTCACAAATGTGGGTGAATGCCGATCTCACTGATACAACTGCCAGAAACCCTCATTCCAGAAGAAAACGGGATCGTTGATGATGAGAGCATCGAAGAGGATGACATGACAGTATCATCTGATGATGAGGTAGTCCTTTTTGAGGATGAAGATTAAGGAAGGTGAAAGTTGTTTAGGCAGGCAATGAAATGGAACCAGACTGGAACTTAAGTTCTGTTTTGATCAATAATTTTCTTTCTGTCTGGTTACTAATCAGAAAAATTAACCTTGAGTTGACTTTTGATCACATCAATAACTTAGTTTAGGACACACTTTTCGTTTTGACCTAGTCGTGGAGTTCGACTGCATTTAGTATAATCATATACTCACATTCTTTATTCATGCTGTCGTTTTGGAGAAATCCCATTTTTAGTTCATGTGTTTTGGCACAGAATCGAAAGTATATCGTGTGGCTTGCAGCTTGGACAGAATTCTCCAAAATTGATTATTCAAATGAGTGGCCATTACATCACACAGAACCATCACCTATGGACCCTGTGAACTAGCTTGTATCTTAAGTTTGGTATACCAGGCTTTTCACTGTTCAACTAATAGTACACTCAGAATTTCATTAGACACTGGTGAAAACAATGGGACAAGTACGTATAACTATTAGAACAGTTCATACAAAAAGTATCACTGCTATAACATTCACACTGAGAATTAAAGGCAATGACTAGATCAAGTAAATATAATCTTTCATTGTTCAAATGTTGAAATAGTCATATTATCATATTCATATAATATTACAATCAAATAGAAAACTATTTAGTTATATTAATCATACATTTTCATTTCACGCTCATTGCATTTAAAGTGGACTTACTACAGGAGTTGACATTAAGAATGACGGATCTTGTTTACCATACCAACAGAGAACATATTAATGTTTTGATGTACTCGTGAATGCTAATAAACCTAATATTGGCCAAATTGTTACCTTTGACCTTAAGTGAATTCAGTACAGAGGTTGATATTTAAAAATCATTGATCCTTAGTGGGGGTACCCTAAGGAATATTTTGGCATCAGTTTCGTTGATGTACTCAGTCATGCTAATTAATCTTCTAATTAGCGCTAATTAGTGGCAGTCTTAAGTGGATTAAGTACAGGAGTTGACACTTAAGAATGGTGGAGGATCTTAATTTGTACATCAACAGAGAACATTTTAACGTTAATTTCGTTGATGTACCCGATCGTGCTAATTAAACCTGAAATTGGATGGATTTTGTCCTTTGACCCGTTCTTAAGTGGATTCAGTGCAGGTTTTGACACTTAAGAATCACTGATCCGTAGTCAGGGTACCCTAAAGAATATTTTGGCATCAATTTTGTTGATGTACTCAACCATGCTAATTAAACTTCTAATTAGTGCTAATTAGGGGCGTTCTTAAGTGGACTAAGTACAGGAGATGACACTTAAGAATGGTAGATCTTAATTAGTACATCAACAGAGAACATTTTAACGTTAGTTTCGTTGATGTATTCGATCGTGCTAATTAACCTGAAATTGGGTGGATTGTGACCTTTGACCCGTTCTTAAGTGGATTCGGTACAGGTTTTGACACTTAAGAATCACTGATCGTTAGTCAGGGTATCCTAAAGAATATTTTGGCATCAGTTTCGTTGATGTACTCAACCATGCTAATTAAACTTCTAATTAGTGCTAATTAGGGGCATTCTTAAGTGGACTAAGTACAGGAGCTGACACTTAAGAATGGTGGAACTTAATTAGTACATCAACAGAGAACATTTTGGTGTAGGTTTGATTGGTGTACTCAACCATGCTAATTAAACTTAAAATTTGGGGTATTTTGAGGGGCGGCTCCTCGGATTGGTACAGGAGATGACACTTAAGAATGGCCGTTTGGGGGTCCCACAGCCCACACCTACATATTCCAGGCCTCAGACCTTTTGTACTCGCAATGCTAATTAAACCTCTCTGGGCTCCTGGTTTACAGGTGGTGGAAGTGCAAACAAGGGCATTTTCTGGTGTGTTTTTCTCTCTATCACTGGTCTCGTATAAATCGATCGGCCTTAAGTCTGGTACGTACTGTGTTCGCTTCTCGGTACCGACTAGCACCCAGGACGAGTTATTAACGGCTCAATAGGACTTTTGCCACTATACTGACTTCTCTCTCACTAACCACTAGAAAC